>NW_020537324.1:58536376-58587135 GCF_003426905.1 Ctenocephalides felis
AAAAAAACTGACTGATAAAAACCAAATGGTTCCAATTTTAAGAGCTCGATCGAGATGCTGTTCAAGATTTTTTTTTAAAAATTCATCCGGTTGCAAAATAGTGAAAGATCAGATATAATTGTGGCTATATCTGATTGTAAAAAAATCAATAAACATATGTTAGAATGATATAGATCATTTTTGAAATTCAGAATATAAATAATCAGACCATATAGGTCAGTTTTAGAAATCAGAAGTCAGGGGTTGTTGAAGTATGATTTGACTAATATACTAATAATATGATTATTTTTTATATAATTTCATATTTTAATAATATAATTGTTATTTTTGAAATTGATAAATTGGTGGGAATTGGTAATAGAGACCTTTCATTATAGTTGCTAACAATGTTGGCCAATCAAATTCGGTTCCAAGGGCCTGTAGGAACATGAAGGATTAGTTATATCCTGTATAACAGGATAGTAGCTGATAATTAAAATTTAATTATTCGTGGGATGAGTTTTTGATGACTAACACTGAGATTTTTTAAATTTATTTTATACAATATTTGGTATTGAATTCGTTTATCAGTATTTGAAGATTTGAATTATTACATAAATATGTATACTTGTGCTTTAACGATTTTTCAATTTAACAATTTCTAAATTAAATTTATATCTTTTTTTATATTCATTTTGTACAAAACTTTGCATTGATATTAACTATGATGATTCGATTTTAACTATGTGACGATGATTTCTCTTCAAATTAAATCTGATTTTTGGAAATGTACTATTAATAATTTTTACAGGATCCTTATTTTCAATAAATACCTAATCAAAATATTTTTGTTCATTATATTTGAACTTTATTGATTCTGAATTTTCTAATAATTATTAAAAAATTTGAACTACTACGTGAACAAGTGCACCTTACTAGTGATTCAAAGATTTTTAAATTTAATTTCTATTTTTATTGTTTTAGTTATATAGATATAGCAAGCACGTGTTGTATATGTTCAGAGGTAGCATATGAATTTTTAATACGACCGTAAGTAAGCCAATGTGGGAATAATCTTAACAGTTCAAAAGAAGAGGTTAATAATGATAATATTTTTGCTGCGTAAACTTAGGGGACGTCCATTAATCACTTGAGCGATTTTTGAAGATTTTTTTTGAAACCTCCTCTCCCTTGGTGATACTTGATGATATTTAAAATAGCACCCCCTCCCTCACCATCAGTACCTAGAAAAAATCATAAAATTTTGGATTTTTTTTTAAAATTGAAGTAAAAACTAAATACACGTGTTATCTTACTAGACCTTACTCTACGTGATATTTTATGAATTTTTGTCAAACTCCCCATTCTCACGTTATTAATGGATGCCTCCTTTGTAATATACTTTATAGAAAAGTTGTTAAGTTACTTTGGGCTTTCAGAGACTGATACTAAATTTTTATCACAGGCCGTTTATAGTATCGCAAGCATTTTGCAATGATATTCACGAAAGGTCTTTAATGTTACTTATCACAACGACACAATCGGCCATTTCCGTCCGCCTTTATACGAGAATGTAATTACGTGCAATGACATAATAGCTAGGATTGTCAGAGAGACGCATAATGACTAATATGCCGTTAATAGGCATTTTGCAAAATCTCTCCGAGTCCAACGAAACGTCGATCATTGTCATATGCCATCAATCGTCCGTCGATAAGATCTTTATAGGCGCCCAACGGCCGAGCGGTTACTTCGCGCTTTGATGTGACTCGAAGCGACGCGTTACAATGAAAACACACGCTCTCGACGGACGCTGAATTCTGAAAGCGGGATGTAATCGCATTACTTAACCGTGTAATTTATTTAAATCAACGGCAATCACTCGCGCTACGGCGACACCGAATCCTAGAAAGGAGACGGAATTCATTTCCTGTTAGGCTTGTCTCACACTATTAGACTAGACACGTGTTGTATATGTTTAGAGGTGGCACATGAATTTTTAATACGACCCGTAAGTAAGCCAATGTGGGAATAATCTCAAAAGTTTAAAAGAAAATGTAAATAAAAATGAGATTTATAATTCCTTAATCAGTAAAAAGTAGAAAAGTCGTGTTTTTAGTACCTCGAGGAAATAGCAACAATATACAAATAATACAGCAATTGAAATTGTGAAATTATGTCGTAAGATTTTTTAACTATTTGAACACAGCGATCACAACTTAAGGGTACTACCGTAGAACCGTAAGGTTCTACTCGTAGAACTTCTACGAGCTGTTGTTAAGAATTAACTTAACAACTACCTACGTTGCTTTTATAGATGGCAACCCAAGCAGTTTTCCTATCCCTATGGGATGAATTTTTATTATTACAATTTCTGTAATAGCTATGAATTTTTATTAGATACAGCAATACAGAGTAAGCGCTATTGTATTTATATTTCTAAGAAATAACTGACATCTGTTTTTCTGAGATCAAGCTGCCGGAGGTATTGAACTTGTAAGCTTTGATTAAAATTTCATAGCCCTATTCACTAACCTATCCAATTGGTCATTGTGTGTGACACAATTCTATAATTCTACTTTGTTATTAACTTCCCGTAGGGCAAGTTATAGTAATCGCAAAAAAAATCGAAAATGAAAATTTTTATATATCTTAACGTTTCAGAGGTTTCTGAACATTTGGCATACCTTAAAAAATGGATGTATGTGTGTGTGTATGTGTGTTTCTGTGTGTAAGTGCGTGTATTGTGTGTGAGCGGATACAAATTTTCGTCGACGATTTCGGGAACACGGATGAAGCGATTTGAATAATTCAAAAAACATTCGATTCGTATTGATAAGGAGATGTGCTGATTAGTTTTTGGTGAAGGCAGGTCTAGCCGTTTCGAATATATGGGGCAAAAAGTGCCAAAAACGGTAACTCAGTTTTTAAGAGAACGGAGCTTCCGATTTGAATAATTCAAAAAATATTTTACTTGTATTGATAAGATGAGAGTTTATCAAATTTTCATGAAGGCAGGTCTAGCGGTTTCAGAGATCTAACAAAAAAAGTAAATAAAAACGCCATTTGGCGGTCAAAAATGAGCATTAGACATATGCACATCATAAATTATCAGATATTTTATAGAGGTTTTAACAATAAGTATAAATTTTGTTTACATTCCTGTGGGTTCCGTACCAATGTTTACGCGTTAGACGGCGACGCGGCGCTTACGCGCTTCGATATTTCGTCTTTATGCAGTTAAAAAAATTTCAGAATTTCCAAAATATTTCAAAATAAATGATTTAAGATAGAATGATTTAATATGGTTCGAAATTTTATTAAAAGTTTCAAATCATTGGTCAACTTTTATTGATTATTATTGATCATTTTTAATTACTCGAATTTTGAATTGCGGTACGGGATTCCAGCAATTTGCCTTAAGGCACGATGCCTTAATTACCTTAAGACAGAATTCCACTTACAACTAATTTACCTCATCAATTAAGCACTCCGGTTTAGAGATTTCGAACAGTGGACAATATTTTGATCTCGATTTTCTTCAGAATGTAGGAATGCAGCGTTTGCCATAAACTTCAGAAAAAAAATAAAATCAGAATGGATTTTTGATCAGGAACTAAAATTGTTAAAGTTATGTAAGTTTAGGTATTTTTTGTATTCAACCGGGCGGGTTCGTGGGTTAGTGGTTAGAGTGATGTAAATGTCCCAGTTGAATACCTGCCTCGAGCAGCATGATATCAAGCAGTAGTAACATTGATTTTGACTTGGAAATATATGTAGAAAATATGTATATGTTTCCAAGTGAAAATAGCCCATACCTAGGCACTGGTAAAAGGTTCATCATTAATTGCAGAAATTGTGTTAATAAAATTGATCACATAGAGATGGGACAACTATTTGGGTTGTAGTCCATAAAAGCTGACGTAACTAGTAACTACTAACTAGTTAAGTAATATTATCGGAAAAGTTCATAAAACGCTTCAATTCTGCTTCCTGATCAAGTTAATAAATAGAAATAATAATGATATGGCAAACGTAACTTTGATTAGATTTTAATCGTATTCATGTTTTGCTCTCGAATTACTCCACTTATTAAACGTAAAATGGAAACTGACTATAAATTATACCCTTTAGCAGCATTTACTCATTTACTATTGTCAAATATTATAAGTAAATTGACCCATTAATACAAAATAATGCATTTGGCGTGTAAATTTTATTTTTTTGGAAAGCGCTATCAAAAACAAAAGTATTTTATTCAGATATTTGTTACCTAATAGTAGACTTCAAGAGTTTTAGACCTACATATTCAATTGAATTTAAACCCCAATTCACAATAAAAATAACTAGTATTTCATTGATTTCTTTAATAACTAAGTTTATGAACGCAAAATAAAATAATATTTATAAAAGATTTTATAAAGACGATTGTTCCTTGGGCTCAAATGGAACAAGAGAAGTTGTCAAAAGCATCTCGACACAAAAATAACTCCAAGAACAGTTTTCCCAATAGGAGTCTTCCGGGAGTTAATCGAGCGCATACTAATCGTATGTCTTCCAATCCATAGGCATTCAGTCGGCCCCGTTGTTTATATTAGTCGTCTCCTAAGTCTATACATGAATCATTCTTTAAATTGCTCTTGCTAATTTTAACTGGCTATTAAAATACACATTTGGAACATAGCATAAGAATTAGACCGGTAACCATAAAAGGACGTCTTTGAACTCTTCGTTCGTTGACACGAACTTTTAATGACATTATATACAATCGCAATACTTTAAATGGCATTACATAATGTGCGAATGACGAACCGCATCTACATTTAGCACAAGGCATTTGTCCGCGGCTATTTGTCAGCTTAACAAACTATTTCAACTTGCGTTGTCGTTTGATTTATTGTCATTATCTAATGTGTATTATGTCTTGTTATGTATGCTAAAATCTCATATCACAAATAGAGAACATCAAAAATAATATATTAAATAGAGGTCCGTTTTTATTTATAATACCTGAGATTTTTTACAAAACCACTACATCACTTTAATTTCCGCATGTCATACTTGACCTGTTAGTTATTTATTAATTTTATCATAATTTCCTTAATTAATCAATGTTACTTTTGATTTTTATTATATATTTTAAGAATATAAGGAATACAAATTAGTCAGCGATACCGTAGTAGAGTAATAACATTTGATATCCGAAATTTTCATAACGTATTATATAAAAATAAGTCGGGTTTTCCTTCCTGACGATATAACTTCAGAACGCACGAACCGATTTCGACGATTTTGCATTCGTTGGAAAGGTCTCGGGCTCCGTGAGATTTATAGCAAAGTAAATTGAAGAAAAATTTTGCAGAAAAGCCGAAAAATCTTTTTTCACATACAATGGCATCTCTGTTACTTAGCATGTACTACAAACCGATATTTTGAATATATGGTGCCGGTAGATACATTGTTTGACAGATACTCATTTTCTTTTCAAATATTAAACAAACAAAAAAATATTCATCTTTCTCACGAAACCATCTGGTGCGAAACGGAGTTAGCTGGGTTTGCTAGTTTAATATGAAGTTTTAATTTATTTGTAAATAATCTTTAACTTTTTTTGTGTAAATGTTTCTAGAGTATCATTAACATTAAGTCAACGTAGCTGTAGTGTTTCTTTTGCGATTAAAGTTTTTGATTTGACTTTATGTTTTATTCTGTAACTTTGGTCATTTTTCACTCATTGCTTTTTATATATTGCATTCTATATAGGATATGGCAGGGCTTAAAGGTCCAATTTGACTTTCAGTAATTACACTGTGAAAACCAAACCAATTACATCACAAGAAATGACACATAAAAACAAACAACTATCGAACTAAGTTCAGTACAAATCCCAATTAATTCACTATTATAGAATATGTTATTTTCTATGTTTCTAAAATTTGTCATTAGAACAATATTATTAGTCGAATCATTTAAGCTTAAATTATGTAAGAATCCTGGAATTCGAGATACCCAGCTGTAAGTCTGTAAATACTTGTATTTTGTATCCTAAAAGTTGTCTCAAAACTTACATATGGTAGGGTGTGCGCAACATATGTAGGTTTTGAGACAACTTTTAGGGTGCAAAATACAAGTATTTTGCACCCATTTACAGACTTACAGCTGGGTATCTCCAATTCCGAGGTGAACTTACTATAATTACTGATACATTACCTGTGTTTGAGATAAATGCGGTGGATTTTTTTACCCTTCGTCAGGGCTATCCTGTGACTGTGGTGAAAGCTTTATGCTTTGCAATCTAAGGTTCCCTACATCCACTTCTAACATTCTGGTATCAAGTAGTAGAGACATCGGTTTTCGCAGAAAATACAGACATAATGTTTCCGACTGAATATAGTCTTTCCAAGCATTGTTTAATAATTATCAGTATTAGAGAGATTCTAATACTAAAAGTATAACAAATATAGATGCCAACCGTATGGTTACGTACTAAAAAGAGCGAAATTGTCTAACAATAGCTTCTAGGTCTCGTGCTTTGACATCTAAGGATAATAATAAAATGAATTACATTGCAAGCTTTCATCAAGCTTTTATTTTTAGATATCATTTGTAGGTGCATGGTTATCAATAATAAATCTTTGCAAATTATTAATTAATAATACTGAACGTCTTTACAATTCTGTCGTTTTCTTCTATCTCTATACGTGTATCTGCTGAACTAGAAATACTATGTTTATATCTATGTGAGTTGAAAGTTTTGTATTTTTGTTCTATGTGACATTCATGCAAAAAATCAGATTCATTTTTACTACCGTCTTCTGCCAGTTTTGTGTCAATGACATTCACCAGATTTGCGAACGTGCATTTCCATCAAGGCGCCGTTTGATATTTTCATCATCGTTCCAGATACATTCGCTGTCACGTAATATTATATGCAAAACGACTCTTATATGCCGTTCCGCACACATGACTCACTCAACTTGCGGGTTTCGCTTATTAGCTTATTATTATTATTAATTGTTGCATTAGTCAGTTGATAGATACGCAATGATCTCATGATAGAGACCATTAATGACAGACATAATTCCTTCAGGCGCCGAGTTTTCAATTCTTTCTCAAATCTTTCGTAAGCTTTTAATGCGGACTGAAGAACACAGTCGCTAAAGTGCAGTGGCAGAGTCGCTGGCGAATAGTAGCTAAATTTCAAGTTTGCAGTTACTGAGCTGATATCCATAACTCGAATATTGAACTTAAGTCTTGGATCACAACCATTTATCAATCCCTTAATCGTAGTTAACAATGATTTTGATAGTTCACTTGATGTTGGAACTAAAGATTTTGACAGTCTGGCTTAACTTCAGCAAGGTTGTGATTTTGTAATAGTTCAGTGATACATTCACCAAAGATGAGTGTAATAGAAACAGCCTTAGACCGTTCATGGTGGTTCTGCTCACCATATAATTTTCTTGAGACTTTCTAATTTTTCTTAAATTTCCCATAGGCCAAACCGTTGAAATATGAATTTATGATATGTTATCTTATCTTGACATGTAAATGGGGAAAGATGAATAGAAAATAGGCGGTGTTTCAAATTTAATAACTTTTTAATAAAAGCAAAGATGAATATAATATGAACGAATATGCTTACTTATTAAACAAATTAATTCGAATTCAGTCAGGATCATACAATCTATTCTGCGATTCATTTTTTCAGCTAAGGAAGTTTGCGTTATATTCCTTCGTTCATTTAGAAGTGTTGGTATATGGATGAAGCATCAATTACACCCTAACATGGCTTTGAACACTTGCCAAAACTTGGATCATCTTCAAAAAAATGGTCCAGAGTTATAGTCAGTAATTTTTATTTGCTCTTCTTCGATTTCAATGATTCCAATATTTTGGTGCTCCTCTCACTAAATTAATTGTTCAGTCACAACATGCAATCTATTCTGCGATTCATTTTTTGCCTTTTTGTCATAAAGGAAGTTGAGGTAGTTTGTGTTTTTCTTCTTTGTTCTTCTAGAAGTTGGTGAATGGATAAAGTGTACACCCTAATTTGGCTTTGAACCACTTGTCAAAAGTTGGAACAACTTCAACAAAAATGATTCAGAATTATAGTCAGTTTCGATTTCAATGATTTCAATATTTTTGTTTTTCTTCTCACGCAATTAATTGCTCATCATTGTAATGTTTTTTTGACTTATTTTTTTTAAATCTTTTATATTTGCCTCATCTAAGCCGGTTTGTTCAGCTAATTCTGCTATTTCTTCTACGATTTCACTCTTATTTTGGTGAGATTCCTGGGCTAAAATAAAAGAAAGCTGCGTTAAGCGATGTTTAATTGTATTAATGTATATTTGATGTGACATGTACAAAGACAAATTATTTTAAATTGTCATTTTTGCAAAGCTTCAAAATTCCATTGAAAGTAGTCAAAAGCTAAGAATGATTTTCTATATATTCTTGTTTGATTTGGGATTAGTTCACTTATATATTATTGCAAGTGATGCAAATATATAACGTATTTATTTATTTTTATCGGCTTATTAATCTGCTGCATTCGGCGTGAATCAGCAATTGCCAGCGGCGGCTGTTTGCAGTCATTGTTGCATAAATGCAATTCGCGCCGCGTTACATCATTCACCAGACTGTGTAAATATTATAGTGAACAAGTTCATACTAATGTTATTTTGGATTTTCGAAAAAGGAAAAAAATATGTTATAAAATTCTATTTTTTTTTTAATTTTTTAGAAATATATGTTGATCACATATGTATTTTCCTTGTGATTTAAAATATATATTAGAAGTTGCTCATTCCTTTAAAATGCTTCCCGATTTCTTTGTTTTTGCATATTATATTATATACTTGAATTATAAATGACAAAGGTTTTTACGTTTAGGATTATAATCTTGATATTCAAGAAAAATAATAAAAATTAATAAATATCAACATTTCACAAGTAAAACTTGCTGATATTTTTTGTATCATCATTTTGTTACTTAGATACTCTTCTTACGTAATTGCTAGATGAAATTTTATCCTTATGAACTATTTTTGGTACCCTACGTGAATAGAGCTATATTTCAATCATAGCCTGGTATCAAGCAGAGTGACATAAGTTTTTATACTTGGAAATATTTTATATAAAGCAAATAATTTTTTTTTACCTGAGTAGAATTAGGTTCAATACCGATCCTAATTGCTATTGCTTGGGTGGAGCGGCTAGGGCGGATGCTGAGGTCGCAATTATGAAGTGCAAAAAATGGGAAAAGGGTAGGAAAGAACTATGGAGGGAGATAGTAAGGCAAAAAATCTCTTTCCCAACCAATTTTATAACATTGTTGAAAAAAAGCTATATAATTATGTACAATCAAATAAAATAAAATTGTGAAGATAACTCATAAAATGTATATGGCTAATGTACGTGTTACAAAGTCAGTAAATAAAGTATAAGAAAAAACCTTTCTTCAAGTATAAATAAGGCATTGGTTGGCATTGCTGAGTCTACAAAACATTCATAACTATCACAGAAATTGTAATAATAAAATTTATCACACCGGGACAAGTATTTTGGTTCCAATTTATAAAAAACTGTCAGCACCCTTAAGTTCTGATTTGTGCTAAAATAATATAAAGTATCATTCCAATCTTATATTCTAAAATTAGTATTACATTCAATTTTTGCAATAAAACTTTTCTAGTATATTACAACAAATATTTCTTACTCTTATTGTATTGCTAGGTGTATATTATAAGCAGAATAAATTTTAGAAATATTAAATTTAGTTCCTAGATGTGGCCCTGCTTTGTGTATACTATTATTCTATGCTCGATATTTCTTTAATAAAAGACTAATTATCACATAATATATAAAAGTTCGCAATACATTCGAGATTGTATCCTGTCTTGCCTTCATCGTTACTCAATTTACAAATCGTATACATACAATCACCGATTTCACTAGTCTATCACATTGCGGGATTAGCGGCGGCTCAGTTTCCATAAAACTGGTGTGATTGCATCTGATTCATTATCGATTCAACGTGTGTGTTATATTCTTGTATAATTTTTCCTGTGTATTTGTGTCTGGAGTGGGCACATTCTTGTAAAGGCCGCGACTCCCAAGGACGCCTATGCGGTGCCCTCCCATCGGCATCGCAAACGCCTTCCCCGCTTCGACGTGACAACGTCTCTGGTCAGCGCACAACTATGTTATATGTTTATTATAGAGAAGTGCACTCTCAACACACAATGAGTATTGAATACTCATGATATAAATATTATCGATTGTGCATAACACTAATTAATTCTTTAGGTGATTTAATATCCGATCTATAAATACATAATAATATTAGATCTTTATTCTCTGAAATTGATAAAATTAATTCACCAGATTGCAGCATGTAATCGAAATCCGGGGTGTTATATTATCCTCATAGCAAAATCTTTAGTTAAATACGTATAATTATAAATAGTTATGATAATTATTACTAATTATCATAATTATTTCTAAAAATATTTTAGTTGATTTCATCTTTTTTAATTGTATACAGTTTAGTGGTAGAGTCGCTGGCTAATAAAAGATAGCTTCCAAGTTGTAGTTACTAAACATAAGTTGAATTCCTGGACTCAAATATTAATTTTCTTGTCCGAATATATTAATTAGCATTTTCCTCTCATGCATGGAGCTTTTACCACCGGAAGGAAAAATTAGCACATTCTTAAATTTTGTTTTCTTATTTGTGTATATGTATGATTCAGTACTATAGATTTATACATTTACAAGTTGCAAGTGAAATATGGTATCATAGTCTACTGGACACATAATGTCTGTTTATTTGGATCAACAATTAGCAATATAGTATTAGTATAGCAATTATTAGCAATATAAAATCATTTGTACTTGGTGTTCTTCTATTTATCTCTGATATTTGAAATATATATATTTGAAATACATCGACAATTTAGTTTATAGATCATTGAGTCCCTTCAAAATTTTTTACCTATTTTTACTTTTTGCGAATCTCTGATCGGTTGCAGATGTTCCCGCCAAAATCAAAGCATGTTATATATTGATATAAAAACAAAAAGATATCAAATCAAAAATCAACACAAAATTAAACCAATCAAAACAATATAATTAAATTGTGAAAATAATGTAAATAAATATAAACATAATATCACAATTAAAGTGTTTTACAAATCATTGGTCCTCCGGAAAATCAATCAAACATTACAAAAACAGTAGGTATTATAAAATATATTTTTAATATCAGATGTGGCTGTATTATTTTGTTTACAAGATGGAATTCCGTTTCATCTATATAATTTTTTTCATCGAATTATAAATAAAACAAACTATTTATTCAAAGCAATCATACTGCGTGGCTGTTTTAGATAACAAAGATCGAAGCGCGTAAGCGCCGCAACGTAGTCTTACGGATAAATCTTGATACGGAACGTTTATAAATGTGAACAAAATTTATACTTATTGTTAAAATTCCTATAAAATATCTAATAATTTGATGTGCATATGTCTAATAATCATTTTGTCCGCCAAATGGCTTTTTTTTACTTTTTCATTCGATCTTCGAAACGCCTAGACTTGTTTTCCAAAAATTTAATCAGGTCTTCATTTTGTCAATACAAGTAAAATATTTTATTATTAAAATGGGACACTCCTTTCTCTCAAAAACTGAATGATCTTTTTTGGCACTTTTTGCTCCATATCTTTGAAACTGTTGGCTAAAACTAATCAGCGCGTCTCCTTATCAATTGAAATCGAATATTTTTTTAACAATTCAAATCGGCTGAATCGTGTTCTCGAAATCGTCTACGAAAATTTGTATCCGCACACACACATACACACAAATTGTTCAGAATGTATAAAATGTTCAGAAGATTTGATTTTCGATTTTTTGCGATTACTTTAACTACAACCGTAAGTTAACTAGTCAATAAAATGTCATTTCAATTTTTAATTATTTTAATAAATTCAATATCCTTTAAACAAGTACGAGGAATTTCCCTTAGGGCACAATGCCATAAAGGACCACTTGTTTTGTTTATTATTTTTCATAAAACTTTATTGATATTACCGATTGAATTTAAATATCTTTTTCATAAGTATAAAATATTTGAAAAACAATAAACGATAGTCACATCTAGCCCCAAAACAACAACAAAACCCATTCGATCCATCCGCCACCGTCGTATTCTGTCGCTGTGTGAGTCACGTTTAGAAAGTTGCGTGTAGCGCTCGCTCTGGCGCGTTCGAAGCGTTCGAAGCGTTCGAATCGTTCGCTTTTGAACTCCATTCATGTTCCCGGAGTTTGGGTCGCCAGACGTGTACCAAAGGGGGCCGAGGGAGCGGTGGCACATGATACTCCCGTGGAATGCGGTTGTACGTACACTCGTTCCCTTCATCCGATGAGTGCTCGGGCTCGGTGCACGTGCACTCGAGTCAGGGATTGGATGCTGCAAAATACACAGAGTGCATAGAGCTGTACCGTACTGTGCGAATGTTAAATGATATGTAATGCTAACTCGTAAACTTGTAGTTTAGTTAGATAAATTAAATGAAATGTTATATTTGTATGTCAGAGGTATTTATTTCAAGAAAAGCTGATGAAAGTCGATCCAGGGATTCGGAAATTGATATAGCACAATATAAAAGAAATCACGAATGTGACCAATTTTTAGTTTTTAGGCGAATTGATCTTTCAATTGGTGGTCTGATAAACTGAAACCTAATATTTCTTAAAAGCAAATGAAATTCTTGAACATATTTGTGTGATTAAATAAATATTTAAAGTATTTAACCCTATGATCTGACAGATAAAACGCTAACATTTTACTATATTGCTCCATGTCAACGAAACCCAATAGCTCAGTACCCTCATTATTTTATGTCTACTATTTACGAGTATACGTCCACATAAGATTATCTTTGAACTTCGAATATTTTTCCTAGAAATGCCCTGACTGTGGGTCAAATTTTATTTGAAGAACAAAATTACAAAAACCAGTCTTTGTATAAACATTGCATCTGATTTGCACATATTTTGACCGCGCCCGACGGAGGGTTAAAATTGCAAATACTTTTTCTAATATTTCATTAGTATGGTCAGGTAAGAAATTTATTAAAATTTAAAATAAATATTCGACTTGCCATGGACAATTAACGAGTTATTATTGTTAGAATTTCCCTTGGAATATTTTTTGTAAGATTTACAATAATACATATAATGTGTTAGGGAGCGTCCATTAATCACGTGAGCGAGTTTTTAAGGATTTTTGGACCCTCCTTCCCTTCCCCTTGGTGATAAATGATGATATTCAAAATAAATCCCCCCTCCCCCATCAAACATTACGTTGAATTTTTTTTGAAAATGTTTGATTTTTTTTAATAATGAGTTAAAAAATAAATACACGTGATATCTTACTATATCCCTCTCTACCCCACGTCATATTTCGTGATTTTTTGTCAGACCCCCCTTTCCCCTAAAAACCTCACATTAATCAATGGATGCCCCTATTAAAAAAGGAGTAATTAAGAGCAAGCATATGTAGATATTTATTTATTGGAATAGTACCAGAACAAACTCATATAACGACAATAACTTCTTAAGTTATCGATGTTGTTTTATATATATATATATATATATATATATATATATATATATATATGATTTAGTAGTTAATTTTGATGTTGAAATATATGAGTGAGTTCTTGAGGCGATACATGAAACAAAGAAAATTTCTAAATATATATATATATATTGGGGGTTTTAACATTAAAAAAATAAAGTCAGGCATTTTAGATATAAAACCTATCCTTAGAAATCGTACAAACGACAAAAAACTGTCCTCATAACTGTATATTTCTGATGTGCACTCATAACACATACGTGAACTCCATAAGCTGTATTGAGCATCATTGCTTATTGCTAAAAATAAGAACGATATTGTTAGAAGGCAATTCATTCCTATAGTTTTATAAGATAGGATAGTTCTTTCTTACTATCTGACGAGAAGAATCCTCGACCTCTCCGTTTTTCGTGAGGGATTTTGATGAAACTTGGCATGATGATATATTTTGTACCCAAACTGACCCTGAGCATTATGAAATATTAGATAACATCTCATAGTTTTTATTTTTATTACTGAACTCTATCAGAAGGCAACCTTCGTTTGCCTTTCTAATTCGGATATTGCAGCAATGCCCCGAAAAGCTATTTTCACTTAGAAACATTTTACAGTTTAAATTTTCAAGTGAAAACCGATGTCAATACTACTGGCTATCAAGCTGGAGCTGCTAAATAGAATCCCATAACCATGTTGTTAATATTAAATTAATTGAAGAGTAAAATAATAAGATAATGGTACAAATGACGAATAAACATGATAATTTTAATTGATTAATGGTTCTGGATGAAATGCACTTGTCGTTCATCCATTTGCAGTATAATTTTTACGTTATATAAGAACAGTATTTTGAACATAAATCATGAAATATTAATGGAACGACTTCGAATTTTCTTTGAAAATATAAATTTTCAATACTATCGACTTTTTTATTCTACAAGTGCATATAGCGGAATCACTTGTATTAGTTTGGATACAACATGATTTATGATTGAATACAACAAAAAATATAGAGTTCAATCTAAAAACTCTAACAATCTGTTCAAGTTTTATCTGAACTCATACGTAAACTCATACTTCCAGTCTGCATTCACTATTACTTCTTATTAGAAGTTTTTTCTCGGTGCAGCACTGGAAATTACGAAATTAAGTTCCCAAGGACATTACATTTCATCAGTTCATTTGCTGCTAATCTCATGAATAATATCCTTAGAGTTCGACTACCCTGAGCTAAAAGAACAAGTTTAGCCTGAAATGGCAGTCATCTCTCGGATTTGCCTCTGCAACGGTTCGCACTAGTCTCGTTACATCATCGAAGGAAAAGAAAAGATTTGGCCGTGTAAGGCGATCATTTAACTGCAGTGCCAAGTTACAAAGATGGATATGCAGACTTATCTGAGTTCGCATGCACTTAAGACCAAGTACAATGCACTCACTTTGCTCGACTACGATACAAAAATGATATTTTATTTTGCAACTAACAACTACGAAGGCTTGTATTCGAACGATATTTGGTATCAATCGATGGTAAATAGAATTGCAGAATTTATTCACTCTTTCAGAATATTTTTTAAATCTCTGTGCCTGATGGGAATGAAAGACTTATATTTTTGATAACTGTTTTGTACGGTTTTCTAAAGGTAATTTGGAAGTTCAGTTTGGTAGCTTGGTTCATGGTCCTGACATTAAGCTGTTAAACCCACTAACCTTTAAAAAATTATACTTACTATACGTACTCCATTATGAATAGGATTTTAGTTGTTTTTAAAATTGGTTTATTAACTTTCCGTAGGGTAAGTTATAGTAATGGGCCGAAAATCGAAAATGAAAGTTTTTGCATATCTTCACGTTTCAGAGGTTTCCGAACATTTTGCCATACCTCAGAAAAAATGGATGTGTGTCCGCAATTTTTCCGATTTAAATGATCTAAAATACATTCAATTTGCAATGATTGGGAGAAGTGGTATTTGGTATTTGGCAAAAGCAGATCGGAGATACGGAGCTAAGTATGCAAAAATGGCAGTTTTTGATAGAAATAAACATCCGAAATAAAATAGAAATAAAAAACTTACTGCTTGTTACCTTCTACGGTTTACCTTGTTAGTAATTTTTTTGTTTTCCTCATTTTCTTAATGTGTAAAGCTGGTCATAATAGGAAAGCATTTTCTCAAATACTTCAATTGCTCATTCTATAAATTGCAGTTTATTGGAAATCTAATCTAATAATTATAGTTTTTTTTTTTAATTTTAATTTTAATTTTCAAACAGTTAAAACAATTTTCTTAAGATTAAATATTTGCAGTTTTGTGACTAAGTTTTAGATTTTTAGTTTTAAAGATACTTTTTCAATATTTTTTAATTATTTATTGCAACTCTTTCTTCTATTGCATTCTTAATATAATGATGTTCAAGAAAATCTATTATTTTTAATTTAGACTTACGGTTGGGTATAAACATTTTATTCAAAACAAATAAACTTTGGTTTGTATTCTGATTGATTTTTCAATTTTTTTAACATAAATCGTCATTTTTTGAGCACAGCATATTTATTTACAGTTGATTTCCTCCCAAGGAATACTTTATTCTTTATAAATAAAATCTCAAGTGAATGTTTGAATTGTTTTTGCTGATATTTATTCACGCATAAATATATACATGTATAAGCGGATTATTCATGCAAGTTTTCCAACGGAAGCCATAAATTTATAATGTTACTTTGTCCTTTCATTTAGCCTATAAATTTATAATAATTGTTTGTAATAGCGCATTATAAAATTACGTGTTATTTGCAAAGTTATTCATAAATGAAATCAGTTATATAAATCCATTGCATCATTACCATGAGAATGTTATATGCGCCGCGTTCCGATCTGTTTTTACTAGAAGATTATAAGTTGGCATGATCAGAATTTTAAGTGGATGTTATTAGTATACACTTATGTAACCCTACATATTGCTCAGCTATTTGCATTGATGAAGCATTCATTATATGCTGGAAAAAATGGGATGATCATATATTGTTTATTTATCTATTAAATTATTTATCAACAGAGCTCAAGACACATAATTTATAGCCATAATACCTTTTGGCCTATTTTAAACAAATAATGAAAATATTGAAGTCATCTTATAAGCCCCTCAACAAACTTCTGCTTCTTTGTCAAAAAATTCCAATAATTCTGCGACATCTACAACATCTAAAAGAACATAAAGGTAAATTACTATACCTTGACGTGAAAAAAAAATAAAATCGATCGTATAGAGCTAAGGTGGAACTATAATAATCCAAAAAAATTGGATAATTATCGAATTAGTATCTCAAATACATTTTTCCGCGACTTTTCATTAAAATGATAAACTACGATCAATAGAATATAACAGGAAGAAACTGTTGCATATACTTCCATTCATTATTTAATCTATCACAAATCGTTAACATTAGTTATTGATGTTTAACATTAAATTTTGAGTTAAACCTTTAACACCAAAGCTTGTTAAAGATTTCTATAACTGACTGTTCTTCAGGAAAACAAATTGAATTTTTATAATTGAGAACAAAAATAAAAAATAAAGCACTTCAACAAACATCGTGGAAGAGATGAATTAAAAACTTCATGGGAAGGAACAGTTGAAATTTTGTGCTGATATTCACTATTTCTAACCAAAAGGTTAATGTTAAATATTGATACAAGTATTTTTCAAAAATACAATTTGAACAAAAATGAAAAATAGTGCACTTCAACAATCATCAAGGAAGAGATGAATTAGCAACATCATGGAAAGGATCAGTTGATATACTGTGCTGATATTCATTATTTTATAATATTATACATTATTTTATGATACTTTAGTGGCAAATATTTTACATCACAGCTTATTATGAACAGATTTATAGTGTCTGTTCTTTAGGTAACAAAATTCAATAATTTAATTCTAAATAAAAAAAAAAAACAAATAAAATATGTCATATAATTTGCAATACATTTTAATTAACACATTTCACTATATAGTACCAAATGTAAGGAAAATGTATTTTAACGTATTTCGAAACTAGATAACTCCACAGATATGAAATTGACGATAATTCGCATCGCTCGCAAATCGTATTTATTAACTGTATAAATAAGCAACATCCACAAGTTTTTCATAGTAAATATGTTAATTAGTTGTATATAAACGTATGAGCAGCTCTACATGAATGTGTTGTGCTAATCATAATATTAATAAATGGCCCTAATTATAAAACTGGTATTGAACATCTGGCCGGACGGACGGACACACGTGCGCGTTCGTGCTGAAAAACGTTTGAAAAAAATTTGCACAGAAATTCCTGCATATAAAATAATTCCGCAGAACTATTTGAAATGCTCGTTTCCTTGTAATGCGAATCGTCACCATTGTACCGCATAAGCAAGCGGTATGCACGGTCGCGGTCGTTTCGAATACCGATCCACCTGTTCGACACCTGCCTTAATTAATTAAGCGATTGATGTAGTCGTTCATGTTGGCCCGCGCGATTTTCAAAATATACATATGTTCTTGCCACACTAAAAACAATAGCACAATAAATAAAAGCTCTTAACATTAATTTTTTTTATAATTTGTGTTAGTCCTGTAACCTTGTAGCCTTATACGTGGTGTCCCAGAACTCGAAGTCGAGCAGTTTTGAACGTAACTACCATAAAAAAATCAGAAAACTAGTAGCATATGGCATCGTCCCTTAAGGCCAACTGCTGGAACTTCCCGTATCGTAACGAAATATTCGATGAATATTAAATGTTTTCAAATAGATTATTATAAATACTGTAACTTTTATTATTTTTATTTTATAGACAAAATATAAGAGTTTACGAATTGGGCGACGTATATGTGTTGCAGAAAAGTAAATAAACAAAACTAAATCAATCGGATTTAAAATAAAGAACATTGTTTAACATTTAGCTCCGTTTCTCCGAAATGTCTGGACCTGCCTTTTCCAAAACTTAGTCACCAATCGGTCATTCAAATCGTAAGCTTCGTTCTCTTAAAAATTTGTTTTCTATTTTTTGCGCTCTTTGCTCCGTATCTCCGAAATGGCTGAACCTGCCTTTTCCGAAATTTAATCAGCACATCAATAGAAATCGAATGTTTTTGAACCATTCTAAACGTAAACCGAAAACATGGATACACAAAACACACACACACAATTCATTTTTGTCTAAGGTATGCCAGAATGTTCAGAAGCCTTCAAAATGTGAAGATATACAAAAATATTTAATTACGACTTTTAGACTATAATATAAGTTAAAATAATGTTCAGGTAGTTCGAAAATTATAAGCATTTAAGTGCACTCAGAACTTTGGGCAAATTGTGGCCATTTTTAGAGTATTGTGGTTATTTTTTATTAATTTTGTTCATTTAAACTTTGGATCTGCAATTAATTATAATTTCTTGTCAAAAATAATGATACAGTTGTTCGAAGTTTTGACTTAAGACTTTAAGTTAAACTATGATTTTTATTTAAATCAGTCTTTTTTAAGATGCTCAAGAAAAAGCAACCTAGATATCTCATTTAGCAAAGTAGAAGTATCTCACTGGAAATCTTCTACCACGCCGTATTTGATCCTCCTAAATGGGGATCAAAATTATAGCCCGTTGGCTTGTAGAATGTAACGGTTCTGATTGCCATTCAATATATATTTAAAAAAAAGATGCCCTCCGTTGAAAAAAGTACTAAGGTGTATTTACCAGTTTATCAGTTCCATCCAAAGTTGACGCGTATAATCAGAATTCTAAAATGGTAAAATACTTGATAATTTATAATATGGGGAAAAAACAATTAAAAAATGAAAACCTAAAATTGACATGATATTTGCTAGTGCATTTTACTGAAAATCAGTTCAAATGTTTCTTGTATGGGCAAACTTCAATGTGCGAGAACTTTAAAACATTTAAACCAAATGTGAGCAATTAATGCGTTAGCAGTAGCACCCTGCAATGCATAATTTGTCTTTAAAAAAATCATTTTTCAACATACCACTGCATATTATTTTTTTGACTCAATTCGATTCGATTATTAATTACGACATCGTTGGGAGTTGATTGATACTGATTTCACTAAATCCAATTATCTTATTAGCAGTTGAGCAATGTACATCTATATAAGTTGCGATACCAAACAATCCTGAACATATTAGGAAACCGTAGTGATTTTACGTAGACGTTGAGAGCGGGCTGGCAGCGTCATCCGCCCAACTTTGAAAGCGACTACGTCATATTAGACCCACAGCTGGCAAACAGTTTTCAATAGATTTCGGGTAGAGCAAATAATATTAATAGTGGATTATAGATTCTATTTTTCACTATCAAAGATTATACTTTCTATAGATAGATAGACTCTATTCTATACTATAAAGCATAGGTTTCCGAACTATTTTGTGTTGTGGACAGCTTGGGCTTTGCCAAACTTTGCCATAGACTCCCTATACACCCGATATTGTTTTTTTTCATAAACTTTTATAAAAATATACTAAGTTTTCTTTAGTTTTTAGATCGATTGATATTATGAGTTCCTACCTATGGTCTTTATTTCATTTTGTCGTCCCCCATTTTTATTTCTTGGATCTCAAAGTTTTTTCTGCTGATGTGGACCTCTACTTTGAGAATAATTGATTTAGAGGAAATTGATTTCTCTTGCTAATGTTATATCGATCAATTTGGAAAAAGATGTTTTACAGCAACAGTTGATAAATTCCTTAAAGGTGACATTGATATGTAGTTGCAACACAAAAACAATAGTATGCGATTTTGGTTATAAATCAGTATTAACAACAAAACAGCTTTTAAGCAACTAATTTTTATTTGTTTTACTGAAAACAATGTGAATTTTATAATTTTCTAACATTATTTTATGCAGTATATGGATGGTATGGCGATATTTTCATAGCACTTATCCAGTGATAAAGTTGATATTTTGTACGGATAATCCTTCTAGTTAGCATATACATTTTTTGGGGAAATTAGAAGTTATTAAAGGTATTTAGGGGATATATAGGTATATAGTTATTAACGTTGTTTTTGAGACCTTTGTTACTCTTCAAGATTCGAAACTTTTGAGGTCTATCTAATAATATGTCAAAATTTACTCAAAAAATACATTTTTTGGTATAACGTATGAATAGATATAGATGAACTAAATGGACGTAGAATAGAATATATTACATTTTAAAGTGCTTTTGTGTAAAATAGTAAGGTGGCCAAATTTTTTTAAGTCAAATCCGGGACGGCAATTTTTAGTCATGCTAATCGGGGGAGGGGGGGTCTGTTAGTCGTTAGTCAAGTATTACGTAAGCACTATAGGGGGCGGGGGGATATTGATTTGCTTATTTTGCTTATTTTTGGTAAGATATTTGCTTACTTTTGCTGACAAAGGGGAGGGGGGGGGGTAAATAATTGTAGTAAATCTGCTTACGTAATACTTGAACGATGCTTTTTTATCTATGATATTATATCTTATATTTTTCGAATTTGAATAAAATAACATCTGTTAGTTTATTTTCTTAATATTTGTTCATTTAACTATTAATTTTCGGAAAACCGGGACAATCCGGGACAAAAAATCAAAATCTGGAACAAATATTGCTTTAAGAAAAATTCGGGACACAAGTATGGTCACCTTAAAAATAGGCATTTCGCAGATATGTCGATTTCATTTCACAGGGACGATATACAATTTTTTTAATATTAAGTTTGGGGCTTATCACCCAGCGTAGTGGGTGTAATTACAATTTTTAGCGAAGATCTTAAACAAAATTGCAATCAATCAGTTTTTTGCAATGTTTATTAGATTCTTTTAGATTCTTTTATATTACTCTATCTTGGTAATATTTTCAATAAAAAATTTCAACTTACGAATTAATGCAAATCACACATTTTAATATTAGAAGTGTTCTATTGATATGCTAACTGCTGCTAATCGTTTTAGCATACTTTTCACAAAATTTCTGCTTTAGTCCATTTTTATTTATACCACTATTCTTGTAAATGCAATATTACTGTGCAAAATTCAATATGACATAAAAATGTTTATTTTCCCTTTTGCGAGAGTTTTAAGTTTTTGGTGGCGTTGAGACCTAACAGTATACATTAATTAGATTTATGTCTACACATATGCAATATACGAGCTGTTATATTAAAAAGAAACAAGCCAAAATCGAGAACAAGATATCAATCGATCGAAAATATGTACTTGGAAATGTTCGTCAGCTCTTCTGTTACGTGTACAATTACATCTGGAATCTCGCTCGTCCAAAACGAAAGGTGAATGCGAATCAAACGGTTACCGAGATTGAAGGCGTTTGATCTGCCGACGCGCGCCGGACAACGTGGCGCCTATTTTCCTGTGCGAGCCTACACACCGCATCCATCGCGCGGATCGTGGCCCGTGGACTCCTCAACGGGCGAACAATTTTGCTGGATAGAGGAGGAAGACTTCTTGTAATAATTATAACTACATACTTCTTCACAATTATACATACGGCTACTTATCTCTGATCTGATTGCAGTAACGGGTGATGGATTAAAAATAGATTGCAATATTTTATTCAATACTAACCTAACTATAAAAGTTATATTTTTTACATTTCTAACTGCTTTCTATTGTAGACTGGACATCGAATTGGAATAGATGAAATTTGACATGTCATAATTTTTATTTTTGTTAAGAAATTTTATAATACAATATTTATAAAGATGGAAATTATAATTACAAATAATAATATTTCTACATTGGTGATCGACGACTTGAAGATTGGAAAAATTAAATATTATGACATGTCAAATTTCATCTGTTCCGATCTGATTTCTAGTCTACTATGATCCCACACTATCTTTCGGCAAATTCACTAAATGAGATGAAATCGTTCTCTAACTTATCAGTTATGATTAGTTATGTCCAGTCTACTATGATCCCACACTATATTTCGGTAAATCGACTAAATGAGATGAATTCGTTCTCTAACATAATCAATTATGAAAATTGTTTTTGGTTATATTAGGACAAATTCTGAACAAATCATACCATTGACTAATGAGGGCAACGCGCGCGAAGTTTGTTTTGGATTTTGATGAAACTTGGCATAATGGTTATTATATGCCCAAACTGACCGTGGTAAAATATTCGAGGCCTATGGAAATATATAAAATTAAAGTTTGATTTTAGAAGTTTGCAGTGAAGATAGCTACTAATTCTTTTTTAAATTCTAATTTTAAAAAGTCAAACTCTATGATATTGGGGGGCGTCCATTAATCACGTGAGCGAGTTTTTAAGGATTTTTGAACCCCCTCCCCTCTTCCTTGGTGATACATGGTGATATTCAAAATTAACCCCCCTCCCCCACCAAACATTACATTGATTTCTAGTTTCATGATAAAACTGTAAAATTTTTGAATCTTCATTGAAAATATTTGAATTTATTTAAAAAAATCATGTAAAAAATAAATACACGTGATATACCCCTTTTTCCCCCACGTGATATTTTGTGATTTTTTGTCAAACGCCCCTCTCCTTAAAAACCTCACTTAAAATCCTTCACAATTGGAAGGCTGGCTGGCCGACTTTGTGAAATACAAATAATCAAAAAGTAAGGTTGTTTTGAATTTTCCACTAACATTTTTCTCTCAGTCTTAGGTGTTTCATGAGGGTTACATTATGTTTATAGACAATTTTCTTACCAAGGTTTATTTATGTTACTTATTTGACAATCGTTTAGGCATAATTAAATGATAGAATTTAAGTTCAAGAAGATCCTGCAGCTGAAGTCGCACCTGTCTAAATTTTTTTATTTGTACCGGTTTTATGGAGACCGTTTTATAGATTTTTTTGATAAATGCGAACAAATAATGAATAATACAATATTGCAAAATTTTTGCTCTGATTAGATATGTAAAATCAAGTGATATAAATTTATTAATGGCCATTAATTTCTATAATGGCTGTATCTTCTTGAGTTACATCTCCATTTTTAACACCCATCTTAATAATTTTGGTTAAGATCTGACCAAGGCCTTTTGTATTTAACCCGTAAATCTTCGGGGTAGAGAGTGTGCATAAAAATACCTGCACTTTCTTATAAGTTTTGAGAGTCTAACAAAAAAATGAGAGAAGAAGCTTGTAGATTAAACATCAATATACATATATCAAAGTAAATAGTTGTTTTTATTCATCTTTGTATGGTGATGGGATAATTCTTACTTACAATTCGCTAAATAATTGATTGAACAGAGTGATCCTCACCATAAATGGTCATTCGAGCCGGATCTGAACCAGCAAACTATTATTTTTTACTTTTTGAGAATATTATTTTATTTTTGCTGTTATTTTAATAATTGTGTTCAATTTAAATATAAAAATTACTAACTAAAGAAAAGTTGATTTCAGAGTGACTATATATTTTCTAATAGTAAATTCGACTAAGGATGTAGGTGCTACGACTCAGGCAACTAGGCGCCTTAATCGAACCGAAAGTAGAAAAAGAAAATCCATCGAAATTTCAGTAATTGTTGATCATAAGCCAGTAACATCATGAATCAATAAACGACAAATACTTAAAAAAAAATTAATTTTATTCAATATTACAGCATTACTGCCTTTGGAGGTACGATTTAAGCAACCTTATTCTATATAAATTTATAGTTGCAAACTTGATGACCTACCATAATCTTTAAATCCCGAAAGTTGTAAAAACCAAATGCTTTAACCTTTTTCAAGAAATTCTATGTCTGCAAATGAATAATTTTCAATTTTTTTCTTATGATTCGAATAATAAACATTGATACCATTGGAGTTCTTTCGATTCAATAATATTATTTACATAAATGTGTAGGCGCGTAGAAATTATAAATAATATACAAGTTTCTTGTTATGTCAAGAATCTGCACAACATCCGGCTCTTTTTTATATCTGTGATCTATTCTAAATCTTTGTATTTCCCTTGCGAATATCGATGTACCGTTTTAATTCAAGTCTTCTAAAACATTCGCTTACTATAATGAAGCAGTGATCGTAAGGCTTTACGACCATCCCACACACATTCGTGATTTTCAAGTGCATCTATAGAAGGTTTTTAGAAGAACGACATATGCAGAGCACATATAGTATATAGTCTGCACCAGCAGCATCACGGCATTCCACATCGCCCACCCAAGACAATTCTTGTACTTGATGGTTCATGTGAGCGAGTCATTTGCAATAACAGTTAATGTAATGTACTTAGCCTAGCTGTCTCCACTGATTTACCGAAGTTATGTATTATGTGCCACAAGCATCTTGTTGAGCAGAGATAATTTACCATTATTTAATTATCTGCTATATTCATGAATCTATTGTATTAGTTAAGCAATTTGTGTGGGAGTTCCTTTTCACTTGTAGGAAATAGTTATGAATATAAAAATATAAAATCCATTGGATGAAAATATAAACAATTTATTAATTACAAATTTTTATGATCAAATAAAATGACAAGTGATTTTTGTTTTTCCTCCATGTCTAGCCTGCTTGATTTCCCACACACTCCCTGCCCAGTGTTGATCTAACAGTTTAAAAAATACAGGGAAACACGTTATAAATATATGGTGGGAAAGCAGATTATAGCAGTGTTGTGGTACTGGTCAATTAGAAATTCATCCAATAGAATAAATGACAGTTTCGTCGGCAGATCCACCGTATGGTAGGTAATTCGACCTTCCATCATCTTCATACTTTGCATATGGTTCTGAATATAAATCACGTGGTAAATTTCCTGAACCTCGATGTCTTGGTAAACTTCGAAGATTCAGCCCCACTCTACTGTATTTATTTTAATTTCTATAATATTTTGGCGAATATTATTATTCTATTGGTAAATAGATGGCGCTCTGTAAAAATATGGATTTTCGCTATGATTATAATAATCTTTTCGACTTCTGCAGCCCTTTGAATCATACATCGGATTCTCGAATCGGATGTGATTCGAAGGAGAGCGTATTAAAGAGTTATCAACTTGACAAGATGCAGTCACGAAAGTCTTATGCATCAAAAGACGATTTGGTGAGTTAACGGACTAGGAGAGGTTGAATTGCGATTCCAATGAATCATTTGTTAGTGAATTCAATTCATGACCCAGGGTCTAGGCTCAGAATTAATTTTTGTGTCAGCAATAAACACTGAGGTCTGGGTATACAAAATGGGTATACCAACAGAAGTCCGGTATCAGTAGAGTAAATGGGTTAACTCGCACTGACCCGAGGACTGGACGTACCTTATAAGTAGTCACGGAAGACCAGTGATTATGGTGCTGCATCAAAGTCTACATTTTTTTAAATTTCCGATTCATGCTCCTGCTCTGTCTTCATCACAAACCTCGTAGGTCACCAGTTTGGCATCAAAATTGATTATAAACTAGGTGTACGTGGCATTTTTCCTCTAGTAAAGTTTGGAAATATTTTCCGATATGTGTGAATAATCGGCATACTTAATACGAATTGTGATATAGCAACTTTGCTACTTGCGATTGTGACTATGTTAACGCCTACGGCTCAACCCTGGTCTTCATGCAGGATAGCTATAATCTCTTTTATCAAACTATTTCGAAGTACAAAATAATCCCTTACATTGTAATGCATCCTGTTCATAAATAGTCCTTCAATCATCAATCCGTCTTTCTAAGAAATTCAGATTCAGATAAATCACAGGGAAGTCGCTTGCATCCATAAACTGATTTATTTGTTTTTGGTAAAACTTTGACGAAAGGCCAATAATTAACTTATATACACGCACGAACTTCTTCCAATTCTGGTCGTAAATGATTCAGAATGACTTGAATCTCCAAGAAAAAATAATTTTATCAGCGTGGATTTTTTGGCTAAACATAAACTTCTTGTTCAGAACGGTTATTTTATTTTCTTAAATATATTAAATTATTCAAAAAGTGCATTCACATTTATTGAACGACAGATTCAATTGTGATTATTGAAATTATATCATTCAGATATTTGTCGCCTTCATAGACATTTATCATCATCGAACTAGAATGAAGAATTAAATTAAAATGCAATTTAATACCACTTAATCCGTAAATGAAATATATTTCAATCAATGGTACTTTTCTTTAACTTCAACTTATCCGTAGTGCTTCTGGATGTAAATTTTGTTAATATGCTCTTTAAGCTCGAGTATTTATTTTTTGCGACGTAAATTTAAATATTACCACTTACGTCCATTGTTTATGAAAATATAGGATAGTTAACGCAGAATATATAGTTGTTTATTATTAAACATTTTTTACCTAATGTGAAATTATAAACAAAAATATAAATAAATAAATAGTGAGTGTATGTAATATTGTATGTATATTAATTGTGTGAATATGAACACGTGTTCAGTGTACACTGCATATTTTTGCACTATATTTTAATAAGTACTAAATTTTAAAAAAATTCTAGATCGCAATTTATCGCGATCATCAATGTAAAAAATAACAGTAAACAATATATTTATACAATATATTATAAATGACTTAAGAATTATAATAAATATGTTTGTTGATGGATGGTAATTTAAATTAAATCTAATAACTTTTTGTCACAAAGTTTATCTGAATTTGTGAGCTTGTCGGTGTAGGAACTTAGAAGTACTAAACACCAAGAAACAGAAGGATATGAGGCGTCATATGAGGGTTTTTCTGTTTCTGAAGTATTGTTTTTTACTTGCATAACTCTATTAGCTAATGTGATAAAGAAGTTACCATGGCATTGTATTAATAATTCATATACATTAATATCACATATGCAGTTATCATTTGTTTTGATTAAATTATCATGGCATTATTATGAGCAGCATAAGTCAAGGTTGTGTCATCAATTGTAGAGCTACGTGGAATAGGTTCACAAACTAAATCAAATATTCAAAACCATGTCAAAGTGAACATCAATTATTATTCTAATAATACAATCCTATGTTATTTTTGAATTTAATGATATAAAAATTGTGAGTTGTAAAGCTGAGTAAATAATATTTGTTTTATATTTCATATTTTTTACATTATTGTGCATAATTTTGGGCTCATTCATGGTTATAGCTAGGGAATTTCAATTAGAGGTCCAAAGTTTAAGTAATGACATCAGATTGCATTAGAAATATATGTAGCAATATTTTTGCAAGTGCAATAGAAAAAGTCTTGATCCTTTTTTTACCTTGCCATAATTGAATAAATTGATATACCGATTAGTTGATAAGAATGGTCAGCATTCATATATATTCATACACCGATATACTCATATTTTTTATGCACAGGTACTTCCTGGATATAACTTCGAGAAATTATCATTATATTTCTCAATTAATCATTTAGTAATAAAAAATTAGTATAGTTTAAAATCTTAATAGTAATAAATTTTAAATTTTAATTTTTTCGTTTGATTACTTTATTTAGCATTGTTTTCTCATTGCAGTTGACTTGAATAAATTCTAAATTTAGATCATAAATTCGTTCGATATTCTCAATGAATAAATCAATTCTCATGAAAAATTAAAGTCTTGATGGTAAATATTGATGGCCATTGATAAAAAAATAGCCGATTGATGTTGATTGTAAAAGTACATAGGCACATATTTAACAGTGCATTTTTTCACATATGAAATTGATTATTCTGCTGAAACTTTAACAAAAGGTAAAGAAAAAATTGCTCTTAAATCTAAAAGGGTTGTTTGTTTTTACATTTCTGTTGCAGTGAAGAAAAGGTAATTCGACTTATGTGCAGATATAAATACAATTAGTTTTTCCAAGCCGGAGTCAGACTGGACAGTCTATTTATGAATGAATGAATAAATGAATGAAATGTGTAAGCCGGTGTTGTGATTATTCACAACTGTTAGAGCGCTCAAGGGACTAGGAGAATATAGACATATAGTATTGAAATGACACAGTGTTAATATCTTAAAAACGTCTAGGTTATGTATTCAAATTTGTCATCGTTAAAATTTTTATTAAAATTTTGGGTAATTATTAATAATTATACTCTTTCTACATAATAATAAATAATAAATAGTAGTCTGCCCGAAGGCAGGTCCATGGTGTGAGAGCCGCCACAACAAATGATTTCCTTGCCCTTCATCCCATTACCACTATTCCCTATCCCCATTTTTTTTTTATTTCATGTATTTTCCTTTCCAAACTTCTGTTTTCATGCTTCCTGATCATGTGCTTTGGCTTTCAGTTCCCTGTATTTTCTCTTCTCGCGTAAGTCGTCAATCGTCTGCATTCTTCTTCTTCCCATTCCTTTTGTTCCTTCTTTCTACAAATTACTTATAATAGTATTTGTGTGAATAATTGGTGGATATATTAGGTCAACCGGAAAGTTCTGTCTGTTTATAGAATAAAACAAAACGTTAACAACATTCTATTTAAAAAAAAAAAAATTGTTGCCCTTTAAATTTCATTAACCTACGTCAGAGATGTATATAATCCACTTTTCATTATCACTTACCATCCAGTTCAAAAAGTGCTCTATTTTGATCCAAGCAAGCAAAGATGTGCATATGACAACTCGACCATCCAAAATTTTCTGACTTATTCACGTGGTCCGCATCTCAAATACTTTCACACTAATCCTATCTGATTATGGTTGAACTGAATTAAACTTTTCTGCAATCTTGCTATAACATTACTGTTCAGACGCATTTTCATTTTATTATATCGGCCATGACGGCGGCAATCTTCATGGCATTGAGCTTTTACACCGGATGATTGCTACCCTGTAGAGGGCTAGCGGTTTTGAATCGCACTTATTTTTCTCACTTCTAAAACTAAAGTCCGCGTAACAACATATATAGTAAATAATTAATAAATATACCTTCTACAAGTAGAACTTAGTGACAAATCTTTAATAATTAACAAGTGGTCGATTCTAATCTAATTATTATATCATACAACTATTTGCATATGCAAGTCTCCATAGCCCTTACTCTACGTTGTTTGTTTGATTTCTACATACATAACATATGAGTCACATCAGTTAGAAGCAAACTGTTCGAACAACCTAACTTGTAAGTGTGCCACAGGATGTATCAACAAAAGCAATCAGCTGTACTTGGCCTAGGATGTTGCGTAAATCCAAAGCGACGTTGACGTTGGCGATGAATAACAAGAATTCTTAGACAAACGATTATTTTTAGACTATTGTTTTTCATTAATATTGTGGTTTCCAATGACGACATGATGTCGTTCGCAAGGAATTCACACGTATGCTCGATCAAATCTTAAATGGTTGGTGTTTGACACTACAGATGACGATCAAATCCAACTAGCAAATCCAACTTATATTTCTATTTCATTAGCAAAATATTCACAAGTGAAATAGGTCTTATCCGGCATTGATGCATCAATAAAAATATTCGCCTTATTACAGAAATTGTGATTATAATTAATTCATTGCACAAAGATGAAACAACTTTTTAGGTTGCCATCTGTACAACCGACTAGTATTAAGTTATGTTTTCACAACAGCTTCTAGGACTCCCAAGTTCTGATTGGTGTTCAAAATAATAATAATAAAAAAGCAAGTTCAAAATATGTTGTATAACTCGATACCCTCTTATGGCAGCATGATATCAAGCAGTAATGAAATCGGTTTTTATTTGGAATTATAGATGGGAATATGTTTTCAAGTTCAAATAGCCTTTCTCTGACATTGCTGCATAGCATTAGAAAAGTCGTCAGTATTTGAAAAATCTCGCAGTAATCGGTTATCTTCTAACAATGAAGTTATCTAGTTGAAAATGTTTTAAGAATTTATAGGATTCTTTCCGATTCCGATTGCTGCAAAAATTAAAAACGTTTTGAAATTTGCATGCAATAAAATAGGAAATTTATAAAGTTGAAAAGTTCTTTACTTGTTAATCTTTGGTGTAATTTTATGTTTTCTTCATTTTATACTAAACTAAAACTGTTTTCTTCAATGCTTCATTACAAATTATATTATTAGAAATATATAAATTTGATGTAATAAGAATTATTCCTACCTTTGGAATATAATTTGAATCAAAGCAATTTAGTTTTTAACATAATATTGCATTTCTTAACTTAAAGAGACAATTATATTTTTTTGCCAGAAAATCCTAAATTATGTTTTTTTTGTCGTTTCAAATCATTCTATATCGTTTTTTGAACGAATGCACTGAATTAAAAAAAATTAAAAGTCATTTTATGTAACTCTACAACGATTTTTATTGATTAGATTCTTCAAAATGAAAAAGTTTTCGCCAAAAATCATTAAATTGTCCTGAAAATTTAAAAACTGTTCGAAAGACATTGTTTGGATACCATGCTGAAGGTGCGTCAATTAATAACGTGATCGATTTTTTAGGGATTTTTAGGGTGATATTTAAAATTACCTATTCTACCCCTACAAACATCACGTGTACTTTCAGTTAAATAAAAATTTTTGAACGAATTTTTCGAATTTACGAAAAAATAGTATTTTTTTATTTTTTTTGAAAATTTAGGCAAAAATTATATACACGTGATATTTCATTGGACCCCTCCCTCCACCACGTAATTTTTTCCTCTCCCTAAGAGCCTTACGTGTTAATGGACGCCCCGTAATTATTTTTTTGCGATATTAATATTTTTTTGTATGTCGATAGAATTTTTAGTTTTAATAAGCATTCTAAAGTAAAATATTAGACGACAAGTAGTTTAATTTTAAAAATTTAGTACATGCGAAAATAATAGGTTGAGTCAAAATTGCAAACTTCTGATAAATTTAAAAATTGTTAAATTTTAATTCGTATTGATTATGTCGATTATTTACATCGCAAAGTTTTTGCAACTTATTGTCGAGCAAAATGCCACTTATACCTGTTTCTGTATTAATTTATGAATGAATTCAAGTCATATTCCGATCGAATGTAGAAGATACAGCAAAAAATGAATGCATTAGCCGTGTTCCAATTCATGGTTGCAATAAAAGTTCCAAGTTGTACAATTGTGCTAATTAATTTGTCGTTAATAATTCACAATACCGTTTATAGTATTATCTAGTAGACGCAATGAAACCCATTTTAATGAATAAAATTTATGAATAGAATATACAATGTTACATTTATTGCTTATTGAATGGCGTAGTTTGCCTTACAACTAGCAAGAAATTTATTTCAACAATGCAGTTTATTATTATATGAACCTGAAAATGCATTACTTATGACAAATGATTGTTTACTGTTTATATAATGTTAAAGTGGAAATGCGTTGGCATATAAGACGTATTAAATGATTGTAATTATAAAATATACTTTATGTTAATTTGTTGACATCCGTCTTGCGTTCTGATTCATTGATTATTGAGAATAAAAATTATTATTTCTCTATAAATTAGATATTTCCAACATAAACTGTGCGCATTTCATAATAAACATTATGAAATTTATTATTTTTCAAATGTCCACAAATATCATTTATTACTTTGTAATCCCATGGTTGTAATATAATATCCATCGGACAATTTTTCATATCGAACGAATTTGTAGAAATAAATCTTAAAACTTTTTTTCAAGAAAAGGCTTTTAGTATTGAAAAATAAAATCATAAATAAAACAGCTCTTTAAAAAACTTTATCCGAACTTTATTTATGGAAATTTTTCATATTGAACGAATTCCTTTGATTTTACTAACTTGTTTAGTCAAAATCTATATCTTACTCGTTTGAGGCTTGTCGTGGGTTAGTTGGTTCATTTTTGACTTGGACAACCTGATATCAAGTAGTTGTGGTATCAGTTTTCATTTGAAAAATATAGATCTCAATATGAGTTCAAGTAAAAATGCATTTTTAGGGCATTGCTGCCCAAAATCAAAATTAAAATATACTACGAGTTTGGATGCCTTCTAATGGCCTTCAAAATTATATAAATGTACATTAAAAGTAGTAAGGACAATCATTGGGTTGTCATATATTAGCGTTTGTAAAAATAATAAACATTGAAAAATATCATTCGCAATAGCTTCAGCTTCTGATAACTATCACAATTTATTGAACTTATACCCTATTAGTCGAATTTATATCTATTGAAATTTATGATAGAATGTATAATGAATATATATATATATATATATATATATATATATATATACCATTAATTGTATTTTAATTCACCTCATCCTACATATTTGAAAGAATTTGCATGGTGTCATAATTTTAGCGTCGCAAATAAGACTTTCGACATAATCCGCTAATTGCCGTATTTAAATAAAATATGAATAATGTTAATAAATCAACATTCGGCAGACTTTTACATCTCATGAAATCAAACGCGAATGTTAACTTAAATGATATAACACCTAATTTTCTAAATTCGTGTTGTTTCACGCCGCAGCTTTCTATTTAGATGTTATTTCGACATAAATCATTACGAGTACCAATACATGGAGTAGTTTCTGAAATATTTACAAAACATTACTAGATAGTTAATTATAAATGCACGGAATTTTTAGAATTTATATGATTAAAGTAATATGGTATTACCATATATTTTATTAATTTTTGTCGTATAAAATAAAAATTTCATCATTTTGAAACTTATGATGAATAGTTGAATTTATTGATTAATAGGATTCCAAATTTAGTTAACTTATATTTAGAGATAAACGAAAACAAGTTAATTACGATATACCTATCTATCTTTGAAATTAGTATCTTATTTAGTTAATATTATTTAATTAATTAGTATGATATTTAATTTATGAACATATAGTTTCTGATAAATGATATATCAGATATGAATAAAATTATAGATTAAAATTATTTAAATTAGATTTAATTTTATTAAATGATAGTTATTGATTTTGATATACAAGGTACAAGAAGGCAATAAAATTATTGTAATAATATATTTATCAGATCAATTGTTGAAGAATATTGTTTGAACAAAAAAAATTATATATTGTTTAAACAAAACAAAACAAAATTGTAAATTTTCAAAAATTAATCATTGAAGAATATAGTAACCTTTAAATGTTGTTGAATATGAAAGCTACATAAATATTTTATGCAAATTATCGAGTTGATCATAAAGAATTGAAATCTGTTTAATTTTTTTAAATAACGCCAACATTTAGTTTTACTTTTATTAATTACGAAAAAACTACCCTGACCAACATTTATCAAAAATTGATCAACCCAATTTACAGATATCTTTTATATGTATATACCTTACATTTTTCAAATCGATTTGGTATTTTCTCTTGTAATATGAATGTAATATCGTTCTTAAACACTTAAATTTGAGAAAAAAAAATCTGTTTGTCCAATTTTTATCCATGAAATTGAAACCTATCGAATGTTTTTTGAATTTTTCATATATTTAAAAAAACAGCTAATTACACTTTATTTCGTTTGGTTTTTCAATCATTTTTTGATTCACTTGTTTTATGTTTTTAAATGTTAACGATTTTAAGGTAAGTTATTTAAATTGTCCAATAATAGAAATTGGCATACCTTAGAAAAATCGATGCGTGTGTGCGTATGTATGTATGTATGGATACAATTCGTTTACGTTTTCGGGCGCACGGATCAACCGATTTGAATGATTCAAAAAACATTCGATTCCTATTAACAGGGAGATATGCTGATTAGTTTTTGGCAAAGGCGGGTCCAGCCGTTTCGGAGATACGGAGCTAAATGTGCAAAAATGGCAGTTATTGAGTTTTTACTGTTTACTATTTTTTGAATATCTAAAATAATTCGGATTTTTATTTTATTTCTAGCTAAAGTTTTAAAGCTCATTTATATACTTCAAATAAATAATTTTATTTAAATTTTCGACTTTGCAATTCAGTTTATATAATTCTTATAAACATGAGACAATGTTCTTCATTTTAAATCCTGATTGATTAAGCTTTGCTTATTTAGGTACGGGCTATATGGCTTAAGATGCCATATAGCTAGAACTAGATGCCATACACTAGTTTAGATTTTTATCACAAAGAAACGGCTGCACTTACCATTACACAGAACTACAAGTTACTATTGATTCCTATCAAATTAAATTTTTGTAATCAGTTGTGTTCGAGGAAAAGTAAAGTCAAAATTACTCATCAAAAGTCGAAATTGAAACGAATAGAATTTTTTTTACAATTACATAAACAACTTTAGTTTAAAATTTCGGTTCGGATAATAGTGCCTCCACCGTATTTTAATACCGCGCCATTAATATTCCGTTAATTATTTTTACATTATATGATTATACATATCAATTATGAAATTATGTAGGTATGGCATTTCTTGCTTTATTTATGATAAACATAACTAATTATAATGTTATATTATTAATTGGTGTTTAACAAATTCCAAAATATTATGGTCACATATTTTAAAATCTACACTTTCTATTCTACAAGAAACTTAATATTGAAAAGCTTGTCAATTAGTGTAATATATATGTATATTTATATTATCCGTGTCATTTGTACAAAGAATTTATAAAGTATCATAATCCTATTCCGAGAAGATTAAAACCTGATCTACGTTCAGTTCTGATGATGATTTAATTTAAATATTATCTTGTCATAATATCCACGCGACATTAAATATAGTATTACAGGTAACCGGCACCTACTGGCAGTGTCCCGTGGTCGCGCGCATAGTTCGAATTCCTAATGCCGTTGAATTACATGTAATAATGAAATTCACATAGCCCGAGGGCCCGAGAGCCGAACTCAAAGACATTGCGGCAGCGGCAAAAGTTTTCGAATAGAAATCATTTTATATTTCAATCCGTGTGAACCGAGATCGCAGACTGCATGGCATCCGCGGCCACGCAGATCCGGAATTTTATTTCTCAACTGTGCCAATGACAATCGCACACTTTTCTGAAGAATGTAAACTTCGCTCTGAAACAGCCGAAGTCCAAAGTTGAATTTAAGATTGCCGTTGTTTGTCATGTGTTTGCGCACTTTCTCGAAATCGGATTGTGCTTAATCCGCATTTCGGTTGTTTGTTTTATTTTAATGACTTTTACTAACTACACTTCATATAAAAGCTTTTATTTTATGTTTTCAACTTTACACACCCATTATTACGTTAGTTTTCAGTATATACGTGTTAACCCTTAATGAACAAATGCCGCCCATAATCGCGACATTATAAATATTCTAAATTTTCGTGATACTTTAGGACACTGTAAATTTTTATTCAATTATAAAATATATATGGCAAAGAAATGTAGTGTTGAATAACCAAGTTCAACTAGAATCCTGGAACTTTCGAAGATGAAAATCCAATAAAGCAAAACTAACCCTCCGTCGGGCTCAGCCCAAATATGTACAAAACCGGGCGCGGTGTATTTGACCGATACAGATTTTAAATATATTCACAGGAGCCTTATAGTTTTATACATTTCTATTTAGTTGGTTTTACAATGCTGAATATGTTTAATATGTGTAAATAAGAACGAAATATGTATTAGATCAATATTATTTTTATAATATAGCAAAATATAAAAATCCGCATATGCGCTCAAAATGACGCACAAATCTTTCAAATTTTCTGAAATGAATGAAACATAAATATGTTTCTGTTGGAATGTTTATACTATAAAGACTATATAAACAATTAGGATAGTGAAAACTTAGTGTTCTTTGTCATTTTGTTTTTTGGTACAAAATTGCTACTGAAAAATATGCGAAGTTCAAAGACAATCTAATGTAGACGAATAAATAGAGTAGACATAAAATAACGAGGCTACTGAGATCTGGAGGTCTCGATGACATCATATAATGGAGAAACATATTAAAATGTTGGCTCAGGCTATCTCTGACGGAGGGTTAATAATTGTCTTGCTTTGGAAACGAAGCTCAAAATTTTTTAAAAATTGGTCGACCTGATCATAGTTTTACAAAACTGTGTGTTAAGGGATTTAAAAATGTTAAAATAAGATTATTAGAAAATTTGAATGCCCTAAAGTATGTACCAAGTTGGTTAATCCATGAAGACGTCAATATCAACACGCGATAAACGATAAAATACGAATTCATTTAGACAAATACGAAGGCCTCCTCAAGGATCACCCAAACTCAATGGGGCAGTATTGAAAAAGAAGTTCATTATATATTAAGCTCTTTCAATCTCAAAATCACTGGCATTGGTCAGGAGATTCTGTATTTTTAAAGTCCTATGTTTTATCTTCCTATTCTTAAAGTTTTGCATGTTATCCTATTAGGATTGGCAATTAGGATAAGTGTGAAAATCATTGTATAGTAATAAAATAAAACTTCGCACATAAATCATTACTATGTGAAGGAAATGTAATATATTGTGTGAATTATTATATAAGAAACATTTTCTTTCAATTTCATATCTTTCTATAAAAATTGGTATAAATGCTGCTCTAGAAATTGTACTGATTACACCGTAACTGGTTAGCATCATTTATTCGGCCAGTTGGATGCCGAAGATGTTTCACTTTCCAGAATGCCCTTTTTCAACTTACAGAGTGCATATTTACTGATGCATTTATAATCTATATTTCATATAATTTCGTTTGATTTAAATCTATTTTTTCTATATTTGGTCAATCGCAAAGTAATCTTTTCTCTACAAATGCAATTGTATTATTTGCATTCTATATAATACACATATAAGGTTTCATAGATATTTTATGGAAACAATGCAATTTATGGTATTTTTTATTATATAAGTTTAAGTAGCATTTTCTTTATACTTTGTTTTACTATAATAATAGCGAAAATGCTGCTCTAGAAATGTAACCGAATGCAACTGGTTTGCTGAGTTTGTCTGTATACTTACGTCTGGTACTTGTTAGATGACGAAATTGTTTCTATATTCAGAAGGTCGTTTTTTATCATTTTCAGAGTACATATATATTTAGTTTTACGTGAGCTTTAACAATAATTTAACAACACCAACAATAAATAATTGAAAACAACACAAAAACATTTTTCAAAAATTGATAATGAACATATCAAATGCACATTACTGCAGCTCAATCTTGTTGCCATCGCAAAAGTTATCCACTGCACTATTTCTTTCTATTGCAGCTCTTAGTTAATTGTGATATTTATCTAGATCAGCTGTCTTTTACTGTTGAACTCAAACTTCATTAATATTATTCATTCCATTCTATTTTGCGAGTGAATGACATAGGACAAATAGCTCATAGAATTGTCATGTATTCTGATTGCTATTGAAAATTAAATTAAAAAAAAAATTCTGTTTTCTCTACGATTTCTGATATTTGGGCCCTTTGGCTAGCCATATCTGGTTGAAATATTACACCTCAAAAAGTATTGAGACATAATAGCACTGTTACATATATTATATTTTTAAATAGAATCAGAACAAACCATTGGAAATAATAATTTAAAAATACTAATATAAATGCCATCTAACAAAGGTCTAATTTTGATTTTTTTTTAGCAAACATACTAATAATAACTTGTGACGTCGAAGAATGGAAAATTTATCAAATTGCGCCCCCCTCTAACCAGTGTTATTTATATTAACCCAATAACCAGTGTTATTTATATTTATTTTGATTAAATTGTTAATATGAATGAACAAATTGGAATTCAAGCGTATAAGGAAAAGTCCAATAATCCAATAATAGTAACAAGCAAAGTTTATAACCGTTTAAGTAATTGAACAACTTTGTCTTTAATCATTGAATATCTGAATTTCTTGATAATTCATTCAAATGATTTAATCATTAATATTTCCATTATTCTCATTCTTATTATGAATGATTGGAATTTTGTTGGCTGGTTTCGTGCCGTCTACTGGCGTATGTCCATGTTCCGAGCGTTGCGTGGCGCAGACCAAGTAGGACATCCAAGGCGTACGGCGCGCAAGGTCGTGCCGTACCGTGTCTCATTCATATAAAAACTACAAGAAACCGGATGCTGTCTTGTTATAAGCTCACAGTTATTAATTTTGATGTATTGTATACAGAGTTGGATATCTTGAAATATATTGAGACCTGCGTACAAGACAATGTTTTTGTCAATTTCCATATTGTATTAATTTTTAGTAAGTCCTTACTTGCACGTCGGTAATTTCTGGTTGGTCGATTTTCCTAATAAGAATAATTGGTAGATTTTTTTAATTTATTGATTTTATGAAGTATAGTCACATATTGCTTGTTTTCTGAACAATATTGTAGAATTCAAAAATAATTACAAATAAGTAAACAACATAACCCATGTCACTGGGTATCACTGGGTTTAATAAATTTAAACCGCGTATTTTCTCCTTGTTTAAAATATTGGTGATATATATAGAAGATATTCGATTAAGAAAAAAGAAAATCCGGATAATTGAAAGTATGAAGAATAATGTTGTGTATATTAAAAACAACAAATACATAGGTTTCAACTAAAATCATTGTTTATTAAGAAATTAACACTTACTTATGTATGTACATTAGGGTGGTTCTTAAAAAGGTCATTTCTGAATTTCCTTGCTCCCAGGGGCTCAAATGGTTCCAAATAGATAAAAAACAATTCTCTGAAAGTTATAACTTAGCGACAAAAAGGTATAACTTAGCGACAAATGAATGAGTTTTATTCATTCTTTGTTTTTAATCATCAAATATCTCAATTTCTCGATATTTAATTCAAATGATTTAATCATTAATATTTCCATTATTCTCATTCTTATTATGAATGATTGGAATTTTCTTGGCTGGTTTCGTGCCGTCTACTCGCGTATGTCCATGTTCCGAGCGTTGCGTAACTAAACTAAAAAAACATTTTTAAATTTTTTGAAAATTATTCCATGCTATTTCCATACAAAACTTTGATTGAATTGCGCTCTATCTAAACGTGAATATTAAGAGCTAAAACTTTCGGAGAATTGTTTTTTATCTATTTGGAACCAATTGAGCCCCTGGGAGCAAGGAAATTCGAAAAAGACCTTTTTAAGGACTACCCTAATGTACATACATATTATCTTACAAGATTACATTATCTACATGCATAATACTAAACTGGAGCTAAATGGAATAAAATATTTAAGTACTCATGTACGGATAATTTGTTTCCAATCATGAAATAACTAGGCAATAAATTGGTCGCGGTTGTTAATTCGGATAATCGCAAATTCGTATAACTGAGGGCCGGATAAACGAGTTTCTACTGTAGTTATAACAAAATTCATAAGTAGATAAAACAAAACTTCATTATCGTGTCACATTTTAACAATGTGGCTAAATGACAAGTGCAACTTTGTATGAATTATTACACATCTAAGTGTAAGTGTAAGAAAAATATCAAGAGTAATAAATTTCAATATAGCATTTTAATTTCTTAGTTCCATAATCAAATGGCGTATCTAAATTTTATCATCCCTGCCTGTGAAAAAAAATTCAAAGATTTTATTTTTTATGAATGAAGTGAAATTTATTCATTTATATTTTTACCGAGTTCTTACAATTTTTCTTCTAGATTTTTATATTTTTATAGTTTTCTAGATAAGTTATTAATAAATTAAGGTACTGATTCATATATTGGTTTTAATAAATGATTTTACTTAAGCAATTAATTCCACGATTTTATCAATTAATATTTTATTTCAGAAATTTGGCAATTGGAATTGGAATTCAAAACTTCCCGGAAGGCTTAGCTGTCAGTCTTCCTCTTCACTCTGCTGGATTTTCAATGTGGCGCAGTTTTTGGTAATAAAAGATATACAATTATTTATTTTTAATTAATTTATATATATTAATATATTTTAATTTATTGGATTATTATTTTTTACATTATTCTCGAGTATGGAATATATGTTAATTATAAAAATAAGTTTAAAATTGATTCATTTGAAATTAAAATTTTATTTAAAAAAAAACTTCTATATGTGAGTGCATGACTGAATATTGTCGGCTTATTTATTTGTCTGAAGAATAGTATGAGAAGATTTTTGTGCAGAAACTTGTAATTAAAAATATTCATTAACGAGCTAATTGTCGATTTAGATAAAATTAACATATACATTTTATATTATATGTTATATTTGAATCAATTAACACGTGATGTTGCTTATAAATTTTATAGTGTTAATTTCAACTTTATTTTCTGCTTAAGTAAGGACTAAGTTAAGCAGCTTAACTTAAGCAGTTCATTTCAAAGTAAAACATTTTTTCGATGAACAGTACATTTTGTTCTAAAATGTTATTTTAACTCGTCATAGGAAGTCCAAGAATTTATATATTGACGAGTATACTGGTGCGTGTAAATCATTTACTTTTAGATTGCCATTTTTGTAGAAAAAACGTACATTTAAAATTATACTGATATAATAAAACCAATTTGAATTTTTTTCCAACACTTTATTCAGGTACGGTCAATTATCTGGCATGGTAGAGCCCGTTTTCGGTGTATTGGGAGCCGTAGCAGTAGCCGCCGCGAGGCCAGCGCTGCCCTACGCTTTGGCCTTCGCTGCCGGAGCTATGATCTACGTCGTAGTAGACGATATTATACCTGAGGCTAATACGAGGTAGGCAATAGTAGAAATTGTAGTTAATGTAATTACCTTTTTGTTTTAACGCATTGTATAAAAGATTTAACGTATGTTTTAACGCATTGTAACGTTGTATAAAAGATCAAGGGATGGTTTTGTATATTCAAAGCATGGCTTCACTTTTGTCATTCATGTATACGAGGTGATGTGTTCAAAAATTCAACAGGTCGGTTTAGGTTTTGCGACACAATGTTGTCGTTGTGGTGTTACTATGTGGTTTAAACTAAGGTGACCATACGTCTAGGATTGGCCGGGACAGACCCGATTTTCCGCCTTACGTCCCGGATTTTTCTAAAAGCAATATTTGCCCCGGTTTTAGGTGTTTTGTTCCGGATTGTCCCGGATTTTTAAAAATGTTTTGATTGACAATATTGTTTAAATATATTTCAACTAGAAAATTTGAACCGAAAAAATGTGCATACATATTGTTAGCTCACCCCCTCCCCCTCTCACACACCTTCTAATCCGTCCCGGATTACATGCAAAAAAAAATGGTCACCTTATTTAAACTTATATTCCAAATATATGTTCACTGATTCAAGTACATAACATATTTGGTAAATGAAGATAAATAGAATTATAAAGATAAGTAGACGAATCAGGTGCTTTCTTGAATCATAGAAATTTAGTTAAGTATTCAGGATTTACATCTCAACTACATTTTCGTGAATTGTCTCTGTTCGTGATTCATTATAGTAAATCAGAATCGTATCTAAAGTTACTTCTAAGTGATATTCATACAACGAATCTTCAAAATTCCGAAATTTTGGAACATGTAACATACCTAACAATTTTTCCTACTGAAATTTGACTGGTTTCTGAACCAGTTCTGAACCAAAATGTTCTGAACACACCTACATCATTCTAACCTCAATAATTAATGTGTATATTGTCGTAGAATGCATCCAATATTATGAAATTATTGCTGAAATTCATTAACACCACCATGTATAATCATTTTACACTATTTTTGAATATCAATTCATATTCATCTCATTTAAAAGTTGCATGAAAATTATATTTTCATTTATTCATCATATTATTTATTTTGTTGCATAAGAGTTTTGATTCCAAATTCACACGCTCTTCGACATACAAAAATCGACACTATTGTGATATAAATATTCTAGTCAATTCTATTATTTATATCTAGATATTAATTTATATAGGCAATCAAACTTATTATTATATTTCATTTAGATATTCTTATGCTGGTTTGGGGTAATATGTTTATATGACTTGCCAAAATTAGTTGACACTCCTATTTTTCAAATATTGCTAATTTCTAAACCATTTTACATAATTAATGATTTGATTAAATATAATTGTTCATACGCATATAGAAACTTTCATATTTAATTGCTAGTTTATTCTAGCAACTAAAGATGATTAAATACATTTCTATCGAAATACTCATGTTTGTTAACTATTATTAATTTCCAACTTTTAAATCATTGGCATGGAAACTGCATCCAGCACCGGATAGATTTGGCCTAGTGTCCAAATAGTGAAGTCACATAGTTTGCTTTCCATAGTGAAATTTTTACTATTCCAATTAGAATTACATTTTACTCATATTTATCATTGGTTCAAATCGTAGTGCCCAAAAATAATTGCAACGAAATTAAAGCGATTTTAGCTGCATTGTGATTAATACACAACTATTAGCCCAATATAACCAGACGTACTTGATTCAAATTACAATTTTTTCCTACCAAAATAGTTAAAAAATATTAATAAATATATTGTTATTAAAACTATTAAAAAAATAAAATAATAATTAAAATAAAATAAAATTAAAAAAAAAATTGTTATTATCGCAAAAAATTTTATTAGCCTCATTTGTCCTAATATACGTGCGTAGGTACTTGATTCAATTTACATGTTTCCTGATCATATTTGCTTTTCCAAATAGTTAAAAAATATTGATAAAACATATTGCTATTAAAACTATTCAAAAATGTTTGTTATTGTGGTAAAATTTATGTATTGGCCCAATTGGCCCTAATATACGTGCATCTGCTACCTTAATTGGTTTCCACAAGTGGATCAAATGGAAATTGCTCTATTCTTCTGCATTTTTTTATTTGAATTATTTAGGAACTCATATATTCGTTATTTTGGATGTTGTTTTATATCTCAAAAATAGCAAGAGAAATTAATGTATCAACCATGTACCTTAATCGCTTAGTATCAGAATGACTTGGTCATTCAAAAATGGCATATTCCATTAACAGTGCTTTTATTTACTACTGAATTAAGTAGTAGTTTTGGCATTACTTTTTTTTATTGGATTAGTAGAATCGTAGATCATCTCATAGTAGAAGTAGTAGTATATGTGTAAAATAGTGCACGTTTGCTTATTTGTAACTACATTTCTTAATATTTCCTAAACATTTGACATTTAGCGTTTCGTTTCATCATTCGCATTTCATGTTAGCATGTATATCAAGAAGTTGCTGTTTCATTATTGATTTATTGTGTTATGGGAGATTGCAAATAGAAATCGATAACCACTGATAATAAATTATAATTATAGTTTAGTTTAGTAGAACTAACAACGAATGAAAGCAAATCAGAAAAGCTGATATTTTATAGATCGCATTGATTAATTTATCAAATAGAAGAGACGTGCTGAAAAAGGGAAATATGCTTACTATGTTAAAATACCATTAAAAATCATGTAATTTTTGCTGTTCTAAACAAGTAGTATTCTTCTTAAAAATAATAGTAATTTTTTCCATAAATTGAAATATATTACTTCCAATTTATTTTGTATAGATAATTATTTATTTGTCAGTTTTTCTTAGAAGATGCCTGAATTATCTACTGCAAATCATAAAATACGCCATCAATTTGAAAATATAGCAATAAAATATTGTTTATTAATAATTAAATTTTATATAACAAGTAGTAGGAATTTCAGCCAGTAAATTTATTGTGTACAATAAAATTAGAATATCCATCATAAAATCTGCAATGATAATTAAAATTTTACGAGGTCTAACTCATTCCTATATATCTACCTGTGAACCATGGCAGTTGCTTATATACGATTGCACGTTGGAATTTTTTTATAAATTTTTATGGTGAAATTATTCTCGTTTTTGAAAGCAATCAGATTTATCGTCCTACGAGTTCCTGTGCTTAAACTTTTTCTTTTTTTACTCTGAATTTAGATGGCAACTCAATGGTTAACCCATCTATATTTGATAGATTTTTATTACTATAAATTATCTTATATTGATAATAAATTATTTTTAAATTAACTTCAGCAATGCCTGGGCTAACTACGACTCAAAATTTCAAAAATTTATCGTATGCGACATTTTTAATATTTTGGATCATAACAAAAAAAATTAAAATATTTTACATTATTTTGCACTTGGAAATATATTATGGATCTATATTTTCAAATGAAAATTGCTAGCACAATTACATCAAATAAATACTAGTTTGAATTATTTGATTCACAAAAGTGTCAACTTGTGAATCAATTGAAAAATTCATAGTCAAATTGTGTTCTTAACGAAATGCCGTGGAGTAATTCCTATTTTCAATAAGCGTCTCTTCCTCGGCACATCTCTCAAATTATTAAAATGATGAATCACTTTGAAATCAAGTTCAGAGCATTGGAGCCATTTCTTGAATAAAATAATTATATTATATTACTGGTCTCTTTTGTTGACTTGGTTGTCACGAACTGTCAAAAAGCTATGCTTTTGCTGCTCGATCGGCCATATTATACTATATCAACTTCTAAAACCTAACCTCCAAATTGCGTCAGAGTATATAGTTATAACATTAGTTCGACTTCACTTATGGACCGATTCTGCCCCCACACAGACCAAGGTTATGCTAAGGCTATGTTATGAAGAAGTATCCATACTAAATATTGACAAATTCATGTGGTTAGTGTGCAGTCAGGCGTTTTTCAGGTTGCCAGATAGAAAACCTAACCTAGAAACCGCACAATGTCAAAAAAAAGATCTTAGATAACAGGGTATTTTTGATCCAGCTTCATAACATACAAGTGACGTTGCAGTTTATGTGTGAAATGCCTGAATGCACAGCAAATACATGACATTTAGACAGTATTCATTATGATTCAGTAGCATGATGTATGGAAATTGGAGCGTAACATGGCCTTGCTATAACATTGGTCTGTTGTGTGGCGGATTCAGCTCATTAGTGTCCTATCATAAGTGATAACATATTAACCAATTTATGATAACATTGTTATTTGAAATTTGTGCCATATGGAGGGTAGGTTTTAGAGGTTGGCATAGTCTAAAAGCTTCGATTGATATGGAAAGACATACTTTCTAACTACCTACTCATACAAACTCATACGAACAAAAGAAACCAGTAACATTTACTTACTAATTGATCTTGAGATTTTACTCCTTAATGTTTATTAATTTCAGATAAAAATAATCATTGTATTGTCTATAAAATATCAGCTTTTTCAAACTTTGCAAGGGTGCGTTACCTAACCAGCATAAATATAATACTAATTAGTTAATCGGTCTATTTTAAATAAATATTAATAACGAATTTTCATATTTTTCGCAGCGGTAACGGTAAGTTGGCCACGTGGGGCGCAGTTTTGGGTTTCGTGGTAATGATGTGTCTTGATGTCGGTTTAGGATAAAACAATGCTACTTCGATCTAGACCTAATTTGTAGTAAATAAATGATTCGAATAAAAGAACATTTTGGGTATGGTATAAAAGTGTAAAATTTGTGTGAATGAATACATTTGCGAACAATCTTTTGATTTCAGCATCAGTTTTCATTCATTCTTAAACAATTAAACTTTTCGTATGACAAACTTGTATACATATATCAAAACCTCCTTAATTTAATCACCTGTTACAATTTTTTCAATAATTGTTCGAAAAAATGTTATGTTGCGGATAAATTTCTTCTTAATTTTTGTTCGCAATTGATTCTAAATCGTGTGTTAAAAAACAATAATTTAACTATAAAATAATAATGTGTTCAAATTTTTCTGATAGACTGAAGATTTGTACAATTTTACTCAATCTTATGTTTGAGTAATGAATGTTGATTTTCAATTTGCTGATTTTATACATACCTAAAGATCAGACAATTGAACATTCTAACAAAGTTTTTGTAAGTGATTTAATTTGCCTTATTATGCTTTTTATTGTCAATTCAGAATTATTATCTATTTATTATGACATTAATTATGAAATAACATTTTCCAAAATTTAGATTTAATCGAATAATAGCCAAGATTAAATACAACATTTTTTGTAATGTTTTTTTGTGATGATTTCTATAGCTTTTGGTTGTGGTATTAATTTTGATTTATTATGTTTACACAATTATGTTTGATGTGAATTTTAATAGAAATCGTACAAATTAATTTTATATTAATATATAAATTTTATATAGTACCAAATAATTTAAACCTAACAACCTCAATATCTGTTTATGAAGATGCTTTCACATTTATTCAATAAACAATTTTTAGTTAAATACGTGCCATTGGTAAGTAACTCGAATGATATGTATACATTTTTAATTTCGTTTTACTTTTAATAGTTACAGCAAATCACAATTTAGAGTTTCAGCAGGCATTAATTATTAATTATTATTATATTAATATTTAGTTGCAACCAACGATTTTTTTACTCGATATACAAGTTTTTATTCTGATTTTTGGGTTAATTTAACTGATTTATCGTTTTAGGCCAGTATAGTAATAGTTTTTGATGCAATTTTAGTTATTGCCAGGGAAATAATTAATTAGTTTTTGGTACTAGTTTCCAGTAACGAACGAAAATCTTAGGTATTCTCAAAGAAAATTTCTTGGGTCACATTTTTTTAAACTATAACAATCTTTTGATTTTGATATTTTTATCTATTTGTAGCAGTAATGAAATAATTCGTATATAAAATATTATTCTCAATATTTCTACGTTAATACCAAATTCTAAAATTGACAAACCTTTCTAATACTGTTATTAAATATATATTTTGGATATATTTTTATTCTGTAAATTTAAAAACTATCCACGAATTTTTGACACAAATTGTTATAAAATATAACATACTGGCATTCCGTACATTAGGTAATTAATTAATTTAACACAATTATATGTATAGCATTTTAGTTATAAATAAACTAAAAATATTTAAGAAAGGTGAAATATAATTTTACTTAGGGACTAAAAAAAATTAGATATTAACATGCACAATTATCTTCAAGCCAAGCGTTATGAACAATTAAAAGATGAACTATTAGTCGTGTTATGTGATCATCATAGATGTATTTTTATAGTGTACAATTATTAGGTAACGATTTTAAATTTTTTCAAAAAAATGCTATATAATATATTTATATACAATATGGCCTAGTTTAATCTTAACAAACTTACAATTTGATGATAGACTTCTTAACTTAATAGACAATAAGCAGTTTACATTGACAAATTGTTGATATATATTTTACTTTTATGTATCAATAAATGATCTCAATTTTGTATATTTTTTAAATTGCAAAGTTCATAAACATTTTGTGACAATTTTTGAGCATCAACAAAATTATCTCTTGGTTATGAAGTCTACTAGGTATACAAATAGAATAAGTTATTTGATACCACGCTGTGTACTTACAGTATTGTTACAAATCTTGTTTGTAAGTAAATAAAGATTTCAATGCATAAAATGAAGTATATGAACAATTTTTGCAGGAAAACGTGTACTAGATTCATATAAGTTTTTCTATTTTTCCTGACAGCAATATATAGACTAACATGGGATATCATATGTGTGAATATGTTGTCTCTTGCATAGTTGCTGTTTTCCGAGTGATCGAAGCTGTAAAATTGCATTATTTATGCTAGAATACAGGATTTACGCTTTTAGATTTAAATTTACAAAGAAAAAACATCAACAAATATTACCATAAATTAAATAATGGGACAAAGATGCATTCAATTCAATAAATTTAGATGCAACCCACTGCGCTATAATATTTATAAATAATTTGAAAAATCAATTTAAACGCAGTATTTTACACTGTAACTGACCAACAAATCTACATAAATACATATGCTTTTTTTCAAAAAAAAGTAAATTTAAAGTAAAAGGGTTATAAGAAGTTTTATGTGATATTTGTTACTGTCTGTACTTATGCCACGTAGTTATGAAATTTATTAAAACTCTTCTTCGATTAACTCAGGTTGTTGGGTTATGATTTAACCCTTGTAGCTGTGGACTGTATTAAACATTTATTTGTTGATATATTATGTATTTGTTGCAGTTCTTATTACAATCATTGATTTGTCAATAAGTTATAATGAAAGAAGATATATTTATTAACTTCCCGTAGGGTAAGTTATAGTAATCGCAAAAAAATCGAAAATGAAAATTTTTATATATCTTTACGTTTCAGAGGTTTCTGAACATTTTGGCATACCTTAGAAAAAATGGATGTATGTGTGTGGTGTGTGTGTGTGTGTGTGTATGTACGTGTGTGTGTATGTATGTGCGGATACAAATTTTCGTCGACGATTTCGGAACACGGATCAACCGATTTGAATAATTAAAAACATTCGATTCGTATTGATAAGGAGACGTGCTGATTAGTTTTTGGCGAAGACAGGTCTAGCCGTTCCGAAGATACGGGGCAAAAAGTGCCGAAAACGGTAACTCAGTTTTTAAGAGAACGGAGCGTCCGATTTGAATAATTCAAAAAACGTTTCACTTGTATTGACAAGATGAAAATCGATAAAATTTTTCATGAAGGTAGGTCTAGCGGTTTCGGAGATATGGAGAAAAAGTAAAAAAATGAGCCATTTGGCGGTCAAAAATGATCATTAGACATATGCACATCAAATTATCAGATATTTTATAGAGATTTTAACAATAAGTATACATTTTGTTAACATTCCTATGGGTTCCGTACCAATGCTTATGCGTTAGACAGCGACGCGGCGCTTACGCGCTTTATATTTTGTCCCTATGCAGTTAAAGCAGTACGATTGCTTTGAAAAAAAGTTCAGATCTTCCACAATATGTCAAAATAAAGAAAAAATTTTTTTTTCAAAAAAAAAAAAAATTAAAAAAAAAACTTTTTTTTTAAAGAAAAGTAATTTTTTGTCCAATTTATAGTTTCTCAAAAATCTTATTTTTTCAAAGTAATTTTTTTTCAAAAATGTTAATCGTTTTTAAAAAAATAATAATTTTTGGTACGGGAAGTTCCAGCAATTTGCCTTAAGGCACGATGCCTTAATTGCCTTAAGACAGAATTCCACTTACAGCTAGTTTATTATTTATTATACATGTTGTTTAGGGGACTTTATTTTTAGAAGTGTCCAATTAGCCCTATCAAAACACTCTGCTACCCCCTGTACAAGGGTAGAAACCATCCCGCGTAAAAGCTCAATGCCATGAAGATTGTCATCTTTATGGCCAATATAATAAAACGAAAATACGTCCGAACACTGTTATTATCACGCTTATACATATTACTACAATTCATGAAGATCTGGTTAGATCTCTTTAGGAGTTTTACTTTTAACTTCCCGAAGGAGAACTTTATTTTTTGCCAGAAACTCGCTAATTTTATGTTGTCTCGATATGTTTGAAGTCAATCTCAATGCTTTAAGACTAAATAGGAAAAAGTATGTGTGTATTTGCATATGAGCCAAAATTTGTTCATTTGGTGAAGTTTAATAAGTAATCGAGTTGAATCTTACGAGAAGATCGGCCGAACCGTCTCTTTAGAATTCGCAGAAAATTGCAAAGAACTTCGTCCACGTTTTTGCCAAGAATTCTGAACCGCTTTTGAACATTCAGAAACTTATTAAGAGAAATATGTTGGAATGGTGATTATTAGTTTTTGGTAAATATCAGCCAGGGGTTTCTTCATATTTTTTTTTCAAAACTTTGCATATTGCTAAGGTTTGTTGTCTAAAGTCTAAAAGATCATTGTTGAACGACTTAAGTCTATATTCTAAGTTCTTCTTCATGCCTCTTTAATTAGCACAATAGTAGAATGACAGATATTCTAATTTGAATAATGACAGAAAATCTAATTTTTTTTTAAACAAAATTACTGATCATTAGTGAGAACTTTATATTTGATATGAGCATTTTCGTTGTATATATCGTTTTCAGATATTTCAAGGGTAACTGTAATTTTAATATCAAGTAATTGAAAACATTCTATTTGAACCTACACCTATACCTGGGACAATCCGGGACAAAATTTCTAAATCCTGGACAATTTTTGCTCTTAGAAAAACCTAGGACACTAGATTTAAATCTGGGACCGCCCCAGCCAAACCGGGACTTGTGGTCACCTTAATTTTAAGTGTTTTGTGAGATATCAATTAAAAATCGGATTGATTTCTAATTGAAAATATTAGAGTCGCCAGTTTAAAAGTGGTTAAATCTAAATTCTTATCGATTAGGTCCATTATTTATATATATCTGGAAGTTCACGCAACTTGCCTCAAGGCAAATTTCCATTTCCACTTAACAAACATGGTTCTGAAAATTCATTCACCTCTCATGAATGAATCGAATTCCGCTCGTCGTAGCAACTTTTACGAT
>NW_020537324.1:58588135-58609851 GCF_003426905.1 Ctenocephalides felis
TTTATCCGCAACATAACATTTTTCGAACAATTATTGAAAAAATTGTAACAGGTGATTAAATTAAGGAGGTTTTGATATATGTATACAAGTTTGTCATACGAAAGTTTAATTGTTTAAGAATGAATGAAAACTGATGCTGAAATCAAAAGATTGTTCGCAAATGTATTCATTCACACAAATTTTACACTTTTATACCCATACCCAAAAATGTTCTTTTATTCGAATCATTTATTTACTACAAATTAGGTCTAGATCGAAGTAGCATTGTTTTATCCTAAACCGACATCAAGACACATCATTACCACGAAACCCAAAACTGCGCCCCACGTGGCCAACTTACCGTTACCGCTGCGAAAAATATGAAAATTCGTTATTAATATTTATTTAAAATAGACCGATTAACTAATTAGTATTATATTTATGCTGGTTAGGTAACGCACCCTTGCAAAGTTTGAAAAAGCTGATATTTTATAGACAATACAATGATTATTTTTATCTGAAATTAATAAACATTAAGGAGTAAAATCTCAAGATCAATTAGTAAGTAAATGTTACTGGTTTCTTTTGTTCGTATGAGTTTGTATGAGTAGGTAGTTAGAAAGTATGTCTTTCCATATCAATCGAAGCTTTTAGACTATGCCAACCTCTAAAACCTACCCTCCATATGGCACAAATTTCAAATAACAATGTTATCATAAATTGGTTAATATGTTATCACTTATGATAGGACACTAATGAGCTGAATCCGCCACACAACAGACCAATGTTATAGCAAGGCCATGTTACGCTCCAATTTCCATACATCATGCTACTGAATCATAATGAATACTGTCTAAATGTCATGTATTTGCTGTGCATTCAGGCATTTCACACATAAACTGCAACGTCACTTGTATGTTATGAAGCTGGATCAAAAATACCCTGTTATCTAAGATCTTTTTTTTGACATTTGTGCGGTTTCTAGGTTAGGTTTTCTATCTGGCAACCTGAAAAAACGCCTGACTGCACACTAACCACATGAATTTTGTCAATATTTAGTATGGATACTTCTTCATAACATAGCCTTAGCATAACCTTGGTCTGTTGTGGGGCAGAATCGGTCCATAAGTGAAGTCGAACTAATGTTATAACTATATACTCTGACGCAATTTGGAGGTTAGGTTTTAGAAGTTGATATAGTATAATATGGCCGATCGAGCAGCAAAAGCATAGCTTTTTGACAGTTCGTGACAACCAAGTCAACAAAAGAGACCAGTAATATAATATAATTATTTTATTCAAGAAATGGCTCCAATGCTCTGAACTTGATTTCAAAGTGATTCATCATTTTAATAATTTGAGAGATGTGCCGAGGAAGAGACGCTTATTGAAAATAGGAATTACTCCACGGCATTTCGTTAAGAACACAATTTGACTATGAATTTTTCAATTGATTCACAAGTTGACACTTTTGTGAATCAAATAATTCAAACTAGTATTTATTTGATGTAATTGTGCTAGCAATTTTCATTTGAAAATATAGATCCATAATATATTTCCAAGTGCAAAATAATGTAAAATATTTTAATTTTTTTGTTATGATCCAAAATATTAAAAATGTCGCATACGATAAATTTTTGAAATTTTGAGTCGTAGTTAGCCCAGGCATTGCTGAAGTTAATTTAAAAATAATTTATTATCAATATAAGATAATTTATAGTAATAAAAATCTATCAAATATAGATGGGTTAACCATTGAGTTGCCATCTAAATTCAGAGTAAAAAAAGAAAAAGTTTAAGCACAGGAACTCGTAGGACGATAAATCTGATTGCTTTCAAAAACGAGAATAATTTCACCATAAAAATTTATAAAAAAATTCCAACGTGCAATCGTATATAAGCAACTGCCATGGTTCACAGGTAGATATATAGGAATGAGTTAGACCTCGTAAAATTTTTAATTATCATTGCAGATTTTATGATGGATATTCTAATTTTATTGTACACAATAAATTTACTGGCTGAAATTCCTACTACTTGTTATATAAAATTTAATTATTAATAAACAATATTTTATTGCTATATTTTCAAATTGATGGCGTATTTTATGATTTGCAGTAGATAATTCAGGCATCTTCTAAGAAAAACTGACAAATAAATAATTATCTATACAAAATAAATTGGAAGTAATATATTTCAATTTATGGAAAAAATTACTATTATTTTTAAGAAGAATACTACTTGTTTAGAACAGCAAAAATTACATGATTTTTAATGGTATTTTAACATAGTAAGCATATTTCCCTTTTTCAGCACGTCTCTTCTATTTGATAAATTAATCAATGCGATCTATAAAATATCAGCTTTTCTGATTTGCTTTCATTCGTTGTTAGTTCTACTAAACTAAACTATAATTATAATTTATTATCAGTGGTTATCGATTTCTATTTGCAATCTCCCATAACACAATAAATCAATAATGAAACAGCAACTTCTTGATATACATGCTAACATGAAATGCGAATGATGAAACGAAACGCTAAATGTCAAATGTTTAGGAAATATTAAGAAATGTAGTTACAAATAAGCAAACGTGCACTATTTTACACATATACTACTACTTCTACTATGAGATGATCTACGATTCTACTAATCCAATAAAAAAAAGTAATGCCAAAACTACTACTTAATTCAGTAGTAAATAAAAGCACTGTTAATGGAATATGCCATTTTTGAATGACCAAGTCATTCTGATACTAAGCGATTAAGGTACATGGTTGATACATTAATTTCTCTTGCTATTTTTGAGATATAAAACAACATCCAAAATAACGAATATATGAGTTCCTAAATAATTCAAATAAAAAAATGCAGAAGAATAGAGCAATTTCCATTTGATCCACTTGTGGAAACCAATTAAGGTAGCAGATGCACGTATATTAGGGCCAATTGGGCCAATACATAAATTTTACCACAATAACAAACATTTTTGAATAGTTTTAATAGCAATATGTTTTATCAATATTTTTTAACTATTTGGAAAAGCAAATATGATCAGGAAACATGTAAATTGAATCAAGTACCTACGCACGTATATTAGGACAAATGAGGCTAATAAAATTTTTTGCGATAATAACAATTTTTTTTTTAATTTTATTTTATTTTAATTATTATTTTATTTTTTTAATAGTTTTAATAACAATATATTTATTAATATTTTTTAACTATTTTGGTAGGAAAAAATTGTAATTTGAATCAAGTACGTCTGGTTATATTGGGCTAATAGTTGTGTATTAATCACAATGCAGCTAAAATCGCTTTAATTTCGTTGCAATTATTTTTGGGCACTACGATTTGAACCAATGATAAATATGAGTAAAATGTAATTCTAATTGGAATAGTAAAAATTTCACTATGGAAAGCAAACTATGTGACTTCACTATTTGGACACTAGGCCAAATCTATCCGGTGCTGGATGCAGTTTCCATGCCAATGATTTAAAAGTTGGAAATTAATAATAGTTAACAAACATGAGTATTTCGATAGAAATGTATTTAATCATCTTTAGTTGCTAGAATAAACTAGCAATTAAATATGAAAGTTTCTATATGCGTATGAACAATTATATTTAATCAAATCATTAATTATGTAAAATGGTTTAGAAATTAGCAATATTTGAAAAATAGGAGTGTCAACTAATTTTGGCAAGTCATATAAACATATTACCCCAAACCAGCATAAGAATATCTAAATGAAATATAATAATAAGTTTGATTGCCTATATAAATTAATATCTAGATATAAATAATAGAATTGACTAGAATATTTATATCACAATAGTGTCGATTTTTGTATGTCGAAGAGCGTGTGAATTTGGAATCAAAACTCTTATGCAACAAAATAAATAATATGATGAATAAATGAAAAATATAATTTTCATGCAACTTTTAAATGAGATGAATATGAATTGATATTCAAAAATAGTGTAAAATGATTATACATGGTGGTGTTAATGAATTTCAGCAATAATTTCATAATATTGGATGCATTCTACGACAATATACACATTAATTATTGAGGTTAGAATGATGTAGGTGTGTTCAGAACATTTTGGTTCAGAACTGGTTCAGAAACCAGTCAAATTTCAGTAGGAAAAATTGTTAGGTATGTTACATGTTCCAAAATTTCGGAATTTTGAAGATTCGTTGTATGAATATCACTTAGAAGTAACTTTAGATACGATTCTGATTTACTATAATGAATCACGAACAGAGACAATTCACGAAAATGTAGTTGAGATGTAAATCCTGAATACTTAACTAAATTTCTATGATTCAAGAAAGCACCTGATTCGTCTACTTATCTTTATAATTCTATTTATCTTCATTTACCAAATATGTTATGTACTTGAATCAGTGAACATATATTTGGAATATAAGTTTAAATAAGGTGACCATTTTTTTTTTGCATGTAATCCGGGACGGATTAGAAGGTGTGTGAGAGGGGGAGGGGGTGAGCTAACAATATGTATGCACATTTTTTCGGTTCAAATTTTCTAGTTGAAATATATTTAAACAATATTGTCAATCAAAACATTTTTAAAAATCCGGGACAATCCGGAACAAAACACCTAAAACCGGGGCAAATATTGCTTTTAGAAAAATCCGGGACGTAAGGCGGAAAATCGGGTCTGTCCCGGCCAATCCTAGACGTATGGTCACCTTAGTTTAAACCACATAGTAACACCACAACGACAACATTGTGTCGCAAAACCTAAACCGACCTGTTGAATTTTTGAACACATCACCTCGTATACATGAATGACAAAAGTGAAGCCATGCTTTGAATATACAAAACCATCCCTTGATCTTTTATACAACGTTACAATGCGTTAAAACATACGTTAAATCTTTTATACAATGCGTTAAAACAAAAAGGTAATTACATTAACTACAATTTCTACTATTGCCTACCTCGTATTAGCCTCAGGTATAATATCGTCTACTACGACGTAGATCATAGCTCCGGCAGCGAAGGCCAAAGCGTAGGGCAGCGCTGGCCTCGCGGCGGCTACTGCTACGGCTCCCAATACACCGAAAACGGGCTCTACCATGCCAGATAATTGACCGTACCTGAATAAAGTGTTGGAAAAAAATTCAAATTGGTTTTATTATATCAGTATAATTTTAAATGTACGTTTTTTCTACAAAAATGGCAATCTAAAAGTAAATGATTTACACGCACCAGTATACTCGTCAATATATAAATTCTTGGACTTCCTATGACGAGTTAAAATAACATTTTAGAACAAAATGTACTGTTCATCGAAAAAATGTTTTACTTTGAAATGAACTGCTTAAGTTAAGCTGCTTAACTTAGTCCTTACTTAAGCAGAAAATAAAGTTGAAATTAACACTATAAAATTTATAAGCAACATCACGTGTTAATTGATTCAAATATAACATATAATATAAAATGTATATGTTAATTTTATCTAAATCGACAATTAGCTCGTTAATGAATATTTTTAATTACAAGTTTCTGCACAAAAATCTTCTCATACTATTCTTCAGACAAATAAATAAGCCGACAATATTCAGTCATGCACTCACATATAGAAGTTTTTTTTTAAATAAAATTTTAATTTCAAATGAATCAATTTTAAACTTATTTTTATAATTAACATATATTCCATACTCGAGAATAATGTAAAAAATAATAATCCAATAAATTAAAATATATTAATATATATAAATTAATTAAAAATAAATAATTGTATATCTTTTATTACCAAAAACTGCGCCACATTGAAAATCCAGCAGAGTGAAGAGGAAGACTGACAGCTAAGCCTTCCGGGAAGTTTTGAATTCCAATTCCAATTGCCAAATTTCTGAAATAAAATATTAATTGATAAAATCGTGGAATTAATTGCTTAAGTAAAATCATTTATTAAAACCAATATATGAATCAGTACCTTAATTTATTAATAACTTATCTAGAAAACTATAAAAATATAAAAATCTAGAAGAAAAATTGTAAGAACTCGGTAAAAATATAAATGAATAAATTTCACTTCATTCATAAAAAATAAAATCTTTGAATTTTTTTTCACAGGCAGGGATGATAAAATTTAGATACGCCATTTGATTATGGAACTAAGAAATTAAAATGCTATATTGAAATTTATTACTCTTGATATTTTTCTTACACTTACACTTAGATGTGTAATAATTCATACAAAGTTGCACTTGTCATTTAGCCACATTGTTAAAATGTGACACGATAATGAAGTTTTGTTTTATCTACTTATGAATTTTGTTATAACTACAGTAGAAACTCGTTTATCCGGCCCTCAGTTATACGAATTTGCGATTATCCGAATTAACAACCGCGACCAATTTATTGCCTAGTTATTTCATGATTGGAAACAAATTATCCGTACATGAGTACTTAAATATTTTATTCCATTTAGCTCCAGTTTAGTATTATGCATGTAGATAATGTAATCTTGTAAGATAATATGTATGTACATTAGGGTAGTCCTTAAAAAGGTCTTTTTCGAATTTCCTTGCTCCCAGGGGCTCAATTGGTTCCAAATAGATAAAAAACAATTCTCCGAAAGTTTTAGCTCTTAATATTCACGTTTAGATAGAGCGCAATTCAATCAAAGTTTTGTATGGAAATAGCATGGAATAATTTTCAAAAAATTTAAAAATGTTTTTTTAGTTTAGTTACGCAACGCTCGGAACATGGACATACGCGAGTAGACGGCACGAAACCAGCCAAGAAAATTCCAATCATTCATAATAAGAATGAGAATAATGGAAATATTAATGATTAAATCATTTGAATTAAATATCGAGAAATTGAGATATTTGATGATTAAAAACAAAGAATGAATAAAACTCATTCATTTGTCGCTAAGTTATACCTTTTTGTCGCTAAGTTATAACTTTCAGAGAATTGTTTTTTATCTATTTGGAACCATTTGAGCCCCTGGGAGCAAGGAAATTCAGAAATGACCTTTTTAAGAACCACCCTAATGTACATACATAAGTAAGTGTTAATTTCTTAATAAACAATGATTTTAGTTGAAACCTATGTATTTGTTGTTTTTAATATACACAACATTATTCTTCATACTTTCAATTATCCGGATTTTCTTTTTTCTTAATCGAATATCTTCTATATATATCACCAATATTTTAAACAAGGAGAAAATACGCGGTTTAAATTTATTAAACCCAGTGATACCCAGTGACATGGGTTATGTTGTTTACTTATTTGTAATTATTTTTGAATTCTACAATATTGTTCAGAAAACAAGCAATATGTGACTATACTTCATAAAATCAATAAATTAAAAAAATCTACCAATTATTCTTATTAGGAAAATCGACCAACCAGAAATTACCGACGTGCAAGTAAGGACTTACTAAAAATTAATACAATATGGAAATTGACAAAAACATTGTCTTGTACGCAGGTCTCAATATATTTCAAGATATCCAACTCTGTATACAATACATCAAAATTAATAACTGTGAGCTTATAACAAGACAGCATCCGGTTTCTTGTAGTTTTTATATGAATGAGACACGGTACGGCACGACCTTGCGCGCCGTACGCCTTGGATGTCCTACTTGGTGGGTCTGCGCCACGCAACGCTCGGAACATGGACATACGCGAGTAGACGGCACGAAACCAGTCAAGAAAATTCCAATCATTCATAATAATAATGAGAATAATGGAAATATTAATGATTAAATCATTTGAATGAATTATCAAGAAATTCAGATATTCAATGATTAAAGACAAAGTTGTTCAATTACTTAAACGGTTATAAACTTTGCTTGTTACTATTATTGGATTATTGGACTTTTCCTTATACGCTTGAATTCCAATTTGTTCATTCATATTAACAATTTAATCAAAATAAATATAAATAACACTGGTTATTGGGTTAATATAAATAACACTGGTTAGAGGGGGGCGCAATTTGATAAATTTTCCATTCTTCGACGTCACAAGTTATTATTAGTATGTTTGCTAAAAAAGAATCAAAATTAGACCTTTGTTAGATGGCATTTATATTAGTATTTTCAAATTATTATTTCCAATGGTTTGTTCTGATTCTATTTAAAAATATAATATATGTAACAGTGCTATTATGTCTCAATACTTTTTGAGGTGTAATATTTCAACCAGATATGGCTAGCCAAAAGGCCCAAATATCAGAAATCGTAGAGAAAATAGAATTTTTTTTAATTTAATTTTCAATAGCAATCAGAATACATGACAATTCTATGAGCTATTTGTCCTATGTCATTCACTCGCAAAATAGAATGGAATAAATAATATTAATGAAGTTTGAGTTCAACAGTAAAAACAGCTGATCTAGATAAATATCACAATTAACTAAGAGCTGCAATAGAAAGAAATAGTGCAGTGGATAACTTTTGCGATGGCAACAAGATTGAGCTGCAGTAATGTGCATTTGATATGTTCATTATCAATTTGGTGAAAAATGTTTTTGTGTTGTTTTCAATTATTTATTGTTGGTGTTGTTAAATTATTGTTAAAGCTCACGTAAAACTAAATATATATGTACTCTGAAAATGATAAAAAACGACCTTCTGAATATAGAAACAATTTCGTCATCTAACAAGTACCAGACGTAAGTATACAGACAAACTCAGCAAACCAGTTGCATTCGGTTACATTTCTAGAGCAACATTTTCGCTATTATTATAGTAAAACAAAGTATAAAGAAAATGCTACTTAAACTTATATAATAAAAAATACCATAAATTGCATTGTTTCCATAAAATATCTATGAAACCTTATATGTGTATTATATAGAATGCAAATAATACAATTGCATTTGTAGAGAAAAGATTACTTTGCGATTGACCAAATATAGAAAAAATAGATTTAAATCAAACGAAATTATATGAAATATAGATTAAAAATGCATCAGTAAATATGCACTCTGTAAGTTGAAAAAGGGCATTCTGGAAAGTGAAACATCTTCGGCATTCAACTGGCCGAATAAATGATGCTAACCAGTTACGGTATAATCAGTACTATCTCTAGAGCAGCATTTTTACCAATTTTTATAGAAAGATATGAAATTAAAAGAAAATGTTGCTTATATAATGATGCATACAATATATTACATTTCCTTCACATAGTAGTGATTTATGTGCGAAGTTTTACTTTTATTATATTACTATACAATGATTTTCACACCTATCCTAATTGCTAATAGGATAACAAGCAAAACTATAAAATAAACGAGCAACTTTAAAAATACAGAATCTCCTGACCAATGCCAGTGATTTTGAAAATGAAAGAACTTAATATATAATGAACTTCTTTTTCAATATTGCCCCATTGAGTTTGGGTGATCCTTGAGGAGGCCTTCGTATTTGTCTGAATGAATTCGTATTTTATCGTTTATCGCGTATTGATGTTGACGTCTTCATGAATTAACCAACTTGGAACATACTTTGGGGCATTCAAAATTTCTGATAATCTTATTTTAATATCTTTAAATCCCTTAACACTAAGGTGACCATATTTTTTTTAGGTCAAAACCGAGACGGCAATTTTTAGTTATGTTAATCCGGGACGGCGGACGGGGGAGAAGGTTTTGAAATAACAAATGCTATTTTTTAATCAGAATTGCAGACTTTTAATAAGAACTTTGTTATTCGATTATATGTAATACTTTTTATTTATGATATTTATGATTTTGAGCCTTGTACAAAATTCTATTCAATTTTCTTCATAATGAATTAGCACATGTTTGTTTGTTACCATAATTTTTGTTAATTTTCATATTAATTTTTGAAAACCCGGGACAATCCGGGATAAAAGATCTAAATCCGAGACAAATATTGCGAGACTGTTTCGTCCAAACCGAATAGTTACCTTACTTAATGCACATTTTTGTAAAACTATGATTAGGCCGACCGATTTTAAAGAAAATAAATTCTTTGTTTCCAAAACGAAAGTAGGTGCATAATTAATATAACTTCATTGGATTTTCATCTCCAAAAATTCCAGGATTCTAGTAGAACTTGATTTTTCAACACTACTTTTCTTTGCCATATTTTTATAGTTAAAGCCAAACTTAGCGTCTTAAAATATCACAAAAATTCAGAATATTCAAAATGTCGCGAATATGGCGGCATTCGTTCGTCAAGGGTTAACACATTCTAGTTAGAAGCTGAGTCCCATAGGTGAATACCGTATGTCCAAATTAGCTTAATAATGGGTAATGTGTGATGTTAAGTGCAGACCATGAAATAAAAGTTTTTGTCCCAAAAAATGCAAATGAAATTATATGAAATGTAGTTAGTAAAAGTCATTAAAATAAAACAAACAAACAACCAAAATGCGGATTAAGCACAATCCGATTTCGAGAAAGTCCGCAAACACATGACAAACAACGGCAATCTTAAATTCAACTTTGGACTTCGCCTGTTTCAGAGCGAAGTTTACATTCTTCAGAAAAGTGTGCGATTGTCATTGGCACAGTTGAGAAATAAAATTCCGGATCTGCGTGGCCGCGGATGCCATGCAGTCTGCGATCTCGGTTCACACGGATTGAAATATAAAATGATTTCTATTCGAAAACTTTTGCCGCTGCCGCAATGTCTTTGAGTTCGGCTCTCGGGCCCTCGGGCTATGTGAATTTCATTATTACATGTAATTCAACGGCATTAGGAATTCGAACTATGCGCGCGACCACGGGACACTGCCAGTAGGTGCCGGTTACCTGTAATACTATATTTAATGTCGCGTGGATATTATGACAAGATAATATTTAAATTAAATCATCATCAGAACTGAACGTAGATCAGGTTTTAATCTTCTCGGAATAGGATTATGATACTTTATAAATTCTTTGTACAAATGACACGGATAATATAAATATACATATATATTACACTAATTGACAAGGTTTTCAATATTAAGTTTCTTGTAGAATAGAAAGTGTAGATTTTAAAATATGTGACCATAATATTTTGGAATTTGTTAAGCACCAATTAATAATGTAACATTATAATTAGCTATGTTCATCACAAATAAAGCAAGAAATGCCGTACCTACATAATATCATAATTAATATGTATAATCAGATAATGTAAAAATAATTATCAGAATATTAGCGGTGCGGTATTAAAATACGGTGGAGGCACTATTATCCGAACAGAAATTTCAAACTAAAGTTGTTTATGTAATTGTAAAAAAAAATCTATTGATTTCGATTTCGACTTTTGATGAATAATTTTGACTTTACTAAGCTTTTCCTCGAACACAACTGATTATAAAAATTAAATTTGATAGGATTCAATAGTAACTTGTAGTTCTGCGTAATGGTAAGTGCAGCCGTTTCTTTGTGATAAAAATCTAAACTAGTGTATGGCATCTAGTTCTAGCTTTATGGCACCTTAAGCCATATAGCTAGAACTTCCCGTACCTAAATAAGCAAAGCTTAATCAATCGGATTTAAAATGAAGAACATTGTCTCATGTTTATAAGAATTATATAAACTGAATTGCAAAGTCTAAATTTAATTTTTTTTTTTATTTCACTTTATTTCAGCAATCAGAAATACAAAAATAATTTCTATGAGCTAAACTGTACATTTAAATAAGTATGATATTATATAAGATAATCCAGTGATATATCTTACTTAGTTTACATAAAATCGAATGGCCATATCCTTTTCAGTCTTCTATTGTCATGCGGTAGTAAGATGTTAATTTAAATAAAATTATTTATTTGAAGTATATAATTGAGCTTTGAAACTTTAGCTAAAATTAAAATCCGAATTATTTTCGATACTCAAAAAAAACATAATTAGTAAAAAGTTAAAAACTGCCATTTTTTGCACATTTAGCTCCGTATTTCCGAAACGGCTGGACCTGCCTTTGCCAAAAACTAATCAGCATATCTCCCTATTAATAGGAATCGAATATTTTTTGAACCATTCAAATCGGTTGATCCGTGCGCCCGAAAACGTAAACGAACTGTATCCATACATCCATACATACGCACACACAACACACATCAATTTTTCTAAGGTATGCCAATTTCTATTTTTGGTCGATTTAAATAACTTACCTTAAAATCGTTAACATTTAAAAACATAAAACAAGTGAATCAAAAAATGATTGAAAAACCAAAAAAAATAAAGAGTAATTAGCTGTTTTTTTAAATATATGAAAAATTCAAAAAACATTCGATAGGTTTCAATTTCATGGATAAAAATTGGACAAACAGATTTTTTTTTCTCAAATTTAAGTGTTTAAGAACGATATTGCATTCATATTACAAGAGAAAATACCAAATTTAAGGTATATACATATAAAAGATATCTGTAAAACGGGTTGATCGATTTTTGATAAATGTTGGTCAGGGTAGTTTCTTCGTAATTAATAAAAGTAAAACTAAATTTTGGCGTTATTTAAAAAACTTAAACACATTTCAATTCTTTGTGATCAACAACACTTAAAGGTTACTATAATCTTCAATGATTAATTTTTGAAAATTTACAATTTTTTGTTTAAACAATATACAATTTTTTTTGTTCAAACAATATCCTTCAACAATTGATCTGATAAATAGTTTATTACAATAATTTTATTGCCTTCTTGTACCTTGTATATCAAAATAAATAACTATCATTCAATTAAATTAAATCTAATATAAACAATTTAAATCTATAATTTTTTTCATATCTGATATATGTTCATTCATTACATATCATACTAATTAATTAAATAATATTAACCAAATAAGTTACTAATTTCAAAGATAGATAGGTATATCTTAATTAGCTTGTTTTCGTTTATCTCTACATATGAGTTAACTAAATTTGGAATCCTATTAATCAATAAAGTCAACTAATCATCATAATGAGCAAAATGATGAAATTTAGATTTTATACGACGAAAAATTAATAAAATATATAGGTATTAACATATTACTTTAATCATATAAATTCTAAAAATTCCGTGCATTTATAATTAACTATCAGGTAATGTTTTGTAAATATTTCAGAAACTACTCCATGTATTGGCACTCGTAATGATTTATGTCGAAATAACATCTAAATAGAAAGCTGCGGCGTGAAACAACACGAATTTAGAAAATTAGGTGTTATATCATTTAAGTTAACATTCGCGTTTGATTTCATGAGATGTAAAAGTCTGCCGAATGTTGATTTATTAACATTATTCATATTTTATTTAAATACGGCAATTAGCGGATTATGTCGAAAGTCTTATTTGCGACGCTAAAATTATGACACCATGTAAATTCTTTAAAATATGTAGGATGAGGTGAATTAAAATACAATTAATGGTGTATATATATATATATATATATATATATATATATGTGTGTGTGTGTGTGTGTATATATGTTGTTATTCGGTACATTTTATCATAAATTTAAATAAATATAAATTTGACTAATAGGGTATAAGTTCGATAAATGGTGAATATAGTTTTTCAAACAAATTCTTTATTTGTTGAACATCTAGAGCAGAAGCTATTGTGAATGATACTTATTAAATGTTTATTATTTTTACAAATATTAGAAATATCTAATTTATAGAGAAAAAATAATTTTTATCATCAATAAATCAGAACGCAAGACGGATGTCAACAAATTAACATAACGTATATTTTATAATTACAATCATTTAATACGTCTTATATGCCAACGCATTTCCACTTTAACATTATACAAACAGTAAACAATCATTTGTCATAAGTAATGCAGTTTCAGGTTTATATAATAATAAACTGCATTGTTGAAATTAATTTCTTGCTAGTTGTAAGGCAAACTACGCCATTCAATAAGCGATAAATGTAACATTGTATATTCTATTCATAAATTTTATTCATTAGATTTGTAGTCAACTGCGTCCACTAGATAATACTATAAACGGTCTTATAAATTATTAACGACAAATTAATTAGCACAATTGTACAACTTGGAACTTTTATTGCAATCATGAATTGGAACACGGCTAAGCTGCATTCTTTTTTTTGCCATATTAAATCAAAAGAACATATTTCTGCTGAATCTTCTACATATGGCTTGAATTCATTCATAAATTATTACAGAAACAGGTAAAGTGGCATTTTTTTGACGATAAATTGCAAAAACTTTGCGTTGTAAATCGACATAATCAGTACGAATTAAAATTTAACAACTTTTAAATTGTCAGAAGTTTGCAATTTTGACTCGAACTATTATTTCCACATTTAATGAATTTTTAAAATTAAAACAATTGTAAGTTTTTAATATTTTATTCTAGAATTCTCATTAAGACCAGAAACACTATTGCCATACAAAGATTTATTAAAATCGCCAAGAAAAATAATCAAGGAGCGCCCATTAATCATGTGAGGCTTTTAGGGAGAGCTGGAGGTTTGACAATAAAAAATCACGAAAAACTACGTCGTGGAAGGAGGGGTCTAATAAAATAGCACGTGTAATTAATTTTTGCCTAATTTAAAAAAAAAAAATACGATTCTACATAAATTTGAAAAATTCGTTCGAAAAATTTTACATAACTAAAAATACACGTGATGTTTAGGACTTTTCATCTGATGCAGCGAAGTCGGGGAAAGGCTATTTTCACTTGGAAACATATTTCCAATTGAAAACCAATGTCACGATTGCTTGATATCATGCTGCAAGAAGAGGGTATCGAGTTATACAAAATGATACTACTATTTTGAATTTGATTTTTTGATTATTATTTTGAACACCAATCAGAAATTGGAAGTCCTAGAAGCTGTTGTGAAAACATAACTTAATACTAGTCGGTTGTACAGATGGCAACCTAAAAAGTTGTCTCATCTTTGTGCAATGAATTATAATCACAATTTCTGTAATAAGGCGAATATTTTTATTGATGCATCAATGCCGGATAAGACCTATTTCACTTGTGAATATTTTGCTAATGAAATAGAAATATAAGTTGGATTTGCTAGTTGGATTTAATTGCCATGTGTATCATCAAACATTAACCATTTAAGGTTTGATCGAGCATACGTGTGAATTCCTTTGCAAACGACACGATGTCGTCATTGGAAACCACAATATTAATGAAAAACAATAGTCTAAAAATAATCGTTTGTCTAAGAATTCTTGTTATTCATCGCCAACGTCAACGTCGCTTTGGATTTACGCAACATCCTAGGCCAAGTACAGCTGATTGCTTTTGTTGATACATCCTGTGGCACACTTACAAGTTAGGTTGTTCGAACAGTTTGCTTCTAACTGATGTGACTCATATGTTATGTATGTAGAAATCAAACAAACAACGTAGAGTAAGGGCTATGGAGACTTGCATATGCAAATAGTTGTATGATATAATAATTAGATTAGAATCGACCACTTGTTAATTATTAAAGATTTGTCACTAAGTTCTACTTGTAGAAGGTATATTTATTAATTATTTACTATATATGTTGTTACGCGGACTTTAGTTTTAGAAGTGAGAAAAATAAGTGCGATTCAAAACCGCTAGCCCTCTACAGGGTAGCAATCATCCGGTGTAAAAGCTCAATGCCATGAAGATTGCCGCCGTCATGGCCGATATAATAAAATGAAAATGCGTCTGAACAGTAATGTTATAGCAAGATTGCAGAAAAGTTTTAATTCAGTTCAACCATAATCAGATAGGATTAGTGTGAAAGTATTTGAGATGCGGACCACGTGAATAAGTCAGAAAATTTTGGATGGTCGAGTTGTCATATGCACATCTTTGCTTGCTTGGATCAAAATAGAGCACTTTTTGAACTGGATGGTAAGTGATAATGAAAAGTGGATTATATACATCTCTGACGTAGGTTAATGAAATTTAAAGGGCAACAATTTTTTTTTTTTTAAATAGAATGTTGTTAACGTTTTGTTTTATTCTATAAACAGACAGAACTTTCCGGTTGACCTAATATATCCACCAATTATTCACACAAATACTATTATAAGTAATTTGTAGAAAGAAGGAACAAAAGGAATGGGAAGAAGAAGAATGCAGACGATTGACGACTTACGCGAGAAGAGAAAATACAGGGAACTGAAAGCCAAAGCACATGATCAGGAAGCATGAAAACAGAAGTTTGGAAAGGAAAATACATGAAATAAAAAAAAAAATGGGGATAGGGAATAGTGGTAATGGGATGAAGGGCAAGGAAATCATTTGTTGTGGCGGCTCTCACACCATGGACCTGCCTTCGGGCAGACTACTATTTATTATTTATTATTATGTAGAAAGAGTATAATTATTAATAATTACCCAAAATTTTAATAAAATTTTAACGATGACAAATTTGAATACATAACCTAGACGTTTTTAAGATATTAACACTGTGTCATTTCAATACTATATGTCTATATTCTCCTAGTCCCTTGAGCGCTCTAACAGTTGTGAATAATCACAACACCGGCTTACACATTTCATTCATTTATTCATTCATTCATAAATAGACTGTCCAGTCTGACTCCGGCTTGGAAAAACTAATTGTATTTATATCTGCACATAAGTCGAATTACCTTTTCTTCACTGCAACAGAAATGTAAAAACAAACAACCCTTTTAGATTTAAGAGCAATTTTTTCTTTACCTTTTGTTAAAGTTTCAGCAGAATAATCAATTTCATATGTGAAAAAATGCACTGTTAAATATGTGCCTATGTACTTTTACAATCAACATCAATCGGCTATTTTTTTATCAATGGCCATCAATATTTACCATCAAGACTTTAATTTTTCATGAGAATTGATTTATTCATTGAGAATATCGAACGAATTTATGATCTAAATTTAGAATTTATTCAAGTCAACTGCAATGAGAAAACAATGCTAAATAAAGTAATCAAACGAAAAAATTAAAATTTAAAATTTATTACTATTAAGATTTTAAACTATACTAATTTTTTATTACTAAATGATTAATTGAGAAATATAATGATAATTTCTCGAAGTTATATCCAGGAAGTACCTGTGCATAAAAATATGAGTATATCGGTGTATGAATATATATGAATGCTGACCATTCTTATCAACTAATCGGTATATCAATTTATTCAATTATGGCAAGGTAAAAAAAGGATCAAGACTTTTTCTATTGCACTTGCAAAAATATTGCTACATATATTTCTAATGCAATCTGATGTCATTACTTAAACTTTGGACCTCTAATTGAAATTCCCTAGCTATAACCATGAATGAGCCCAAAATTATGCACAATAATGTAAAAAATATGAAATATAAAACAAATATTATTTACTCAGCTTTACAACTCACAATTTTTATATCATTAAATTCAAAAATAACATAGGATTGTATTATTAGAATAATAATTGATGTTCACTTTGACATGGTTTTGAATATTTGATTTAGTTTGTGAACCTATTCCACGTAGCTCTACAATTGATGACACAACCTTGACTTATGCTGCTCATAATAATGCCATGATAATTTAATCAAAACAAATGATAACTGCATATGTGATATTAATGTATATGAATTATTAATACAATGCCATGGTAACTTCTTTATCACATTAGCTAATAGAGTTATGCAAGTAAAAAACAATACTTCAGAAACAGAAAAAACCCTCATATGACGCCTCATATCCTTCTGTTTCTTGGTGTTTAGTACTTCTAAGTTCCTACACCGACAAGCTCACAAATTCAGATAAACTTTGTGACAAAAAGTTATTAGATTTAATTTAAATTACCATCCATCAACAAACATATTTATTATAATTCTTAAGTCATTTATAATATATTGTATAAATATATTGTTTACTGTTATTTTTTACATTGATGATCGCGATAAATTGCGATCTAGAACTTTTTAAAATTTAGTACTTATTAAAATATGCAAAAATATGCAGTGTACACTGAACACGTGTTCATATTCACACAATTAATATACATACAATATTACATACACTCACTATTTATTTATTTATATTTTTGTTTATAATTTCACATTAGGTAAAAAATGTTTAATAATAAACAACTATATATTCTGCGTTAACTATCCTATATTTTCATAAACAATGGACGTAAGTGGTAATATTTAAATTTACGTCGCAAAAATAAATACTCGAGCTTAAAGAGCATATTAACAAAATTTACATCCAGAAGCACTACGGATAAGTTGAAGTTAAAGAAAAGTACCATTGATTGAAATATATTTCATTTACGGATTAAGTGGTATTAAATTGCATTTTAATTTAATTCTTCATTCTAGTTCGATGATGATAAATGTCTATGAAGGCGACAAATATCTGAATGATATAATTTCAATAATCACAATTGAATCTGTCGTTCAATAAATGTGAATGCACTTTTTGAATAATTTAATATATTTAAGAAAATAAAATAACCGTTCTGAACAAGAAGTTTATGTTTAGCCAAAAAATCCACGCTGATAAAATTATTTTTTCTTGGAGATTCAAGTCATTCTGAATCATTTACGACCAGAATTGGAAGAAGTTCGTGCGTGTATATAAGTTAATTATTGGCCTTTCGTCAAAGTTTTACCAAAAACAAATAAATCAGTTTATTGATGCAAGCGACTTCCCTGTGATTTATCTGAATCTGAATTTCTTAGAAAGACGGATTGATGATTGAAGGACTATTTATGAACAGGATGCATTACAATGTAAGGGATTATTTTGTACTTCGAAATAGTTTGATAAAAGAGATTATAGCTATCCTGCATGAAGACCAGGGTTGAGCCGTAGGCGTTAACATAGTCACAATCGCAAGTAGCAAAGTTGCTATATCACAATTCGTATTAAGTATGCCGATTATTCACACATATCGGAAAATATTTCCAAACTTTACTAGAGGAAAATGCCACGTACACCTAGTTTATAATCAATTTTGATGCCAAACTGGTGACCTACGAGGTTTGTGATGAAGACAGAGCAGGAGCATGAATCGGAAATTTAAAAAAATGTAGACTTTGATGCAGCACCATAATCACTGGTCTTCCGTGACTACTTATAAGGTACGTCCAGTCCTCGGGTCAGTGCGAGTTAACCCATTTACTCTTCTGATACCGGACTTCTGTTGGTATACCCATTTTGTATACCCAGACCTCAGTGTTTATTGCTGACACAAAAATTAATTCTGAGCTCACCAAATCGTCTTTTGATGCATAAGACTTTCGTGACTGCATCTTGTCAAGTTGATAACTCTTTAATACGCTCTCCTTCGAATCACATCCGATTCGAGAATCCGATGTATGATTCAAAGGGCTGCAGAAGTCGAAAAGATTATTATAATCATAGCGAAAATCCATATTTTTACAGAGCGCCATCTATTTACCATAGAATAATAATATTCGCCAAAATATTATAGAAATTAAAATAAATACAGTAGAGTGGGGCTGAATCTTCGAAGTTTACCAAGACATCGAGGTTCAGGAAATTTACCACGTGATTTATATTCAGAACCATATGCAAAGTATGAAGATGATGGAAGGTCGAATTACCTACCATACGGTGGATCTGCCGACGAAACTGTCATTTATTCTATTGGATGAATTTCTAATTGACCAGTACCACACACTGCTATAATCTGCTTTCCCACCATATATTTATAACGTGTTTCCCTTATTTTTTAAACTGTTAGATCAACACTGGGCAGGGTGTGTGGGAAATCAAGCAGGCTAGACATGGAGGAAAAACAAAATCACTTGTCATTTTATTTGATCATAAAAATTTGTAATTAATAAATTGTTTATATTTTTCATCCAATGGATTTTTAATTTTTATATTCATAACTATTTCCTACAAGTGAAAGGAACTCCCACACAAATTGCTTAACTAATACAATAGATTCATGAATATAGCAGATAATTAAATAATGGTAAATTATCTCTGCTCAACAAGATGCTTGTGGCACATAATACATAACTTCGGTAAATCAGTGGAGACAGCTAGGCTAAGTACATTACATTAACTGTTATTGCAAATGACTCGCTCACATGAACCAAGTACAAGAATTGTCTTGGGTGGGCGATGTGGAATGCCGTGATGCTGCTGGTGCAGACTATATACTATATGTGCTCTGCATATGTCGTTTCTTCTAAAAACCTTCTATATGCACTTGAAAATCACGATGTGTGTGGGATGGTCGTAAAGCCTTACGATCACTGCTTCATTATAGTAAGCGAATGTTTTAGAAGACTTGAATAAAACGGTACATCGATATTCGCAAGGGAAATACGAGGATTCAGAACAGATCACAGATATAAAAAAGAGCCGGATGTTGTGCAGATTCTGACATAACAAGAACTTGTATATTATTTAAATTTCAACGCGCCTACACATTTATGTAAATAATATTATTGAATGGAAAGAACTCCAATGAAATCAATGTTTAATAAACATGATTTCATTGGAGTTCTTTCAATTTTGATTTTTAATTGCACTTATTCGAATAATAAACATTGTTTATTATTCGAATAAGTGCAATTTAAATTATTGATTTGTAGACGTAGAACATCTTGGAAAGGTTAAGCATTAGTTTTTGAAAACTTTCAGAACTAAAGATTATGATAGGTCCTCACATTTGCCCACTAATTATATAAGGTAAGGTTGCGTATGTCATAGCAGCTAAGGTAGGACCTTCTGCATATTTAATAAAATTAATTTATGCCATTTATTGAATCTTTATGTTATGGCTTATGATCAACAACTACTGAAATTTCAATGTATTTTCTTTTTCCATTTTCAGTTCGATTAGGGCGCTAGTTGCCTAACTAAGTCATAGCACCTATATCCTTAGTCGAATATACTACTAAAAATTATATAGTCACTCTGAGATCAACTTTTTAGTCATTATTTTCTAAGTTGAACACGATTATCAAAATAACAGCTAAAATAAAATAATATTCTCAAAAAGTAAATAATGATAGGGCGCTGTTCAGATCCAGCTCGAAGGTTTCTTTATGGTGAGGATCACTCTGTTCAATTAATTAATTAGCGAACTGTAAGTAAGATTATCCATCACCATACAAAGGTGAATAAAAAGAACTATTTACTTTGATATATGTGTATTGATGTTCAATCTACAAGCTTTTTCTCTCATTTCTTTTGCCAGACTCCCAAAACTTATAACGAATGCATGTTTTTTTATGCACACCCCTACCCCGAAGGATCACGGGTTAAATACAAAAAGCCCTTGTCAATCTTGACCAAATTGTTAAAGTACTGGGTGCTAAAGATGAAGATAAAACTGTTCAAGAAGATACAGCCATTATAAGAATTAAAGGACATCATAAATTAATACCACTTGATTTTACATATCTTATTATTTGAGCAAAAATTTTGCAATATTGTATTATTATTATTGTGTTCGCTTTACCAAAAATCCATGAAACGGTTTTCATTAAACCGGTACAAATAAAAAAAATTGGACAGGTACGACTTAAGCTGCAAATCTTAAACTTAAGCAAAGTGTAACATTTAATTATGCTTAATCGGTTGTCAAATAAGTAACGTAAATAAACCTCGGTAAGAAAATTGTCCATAAAAATAATGTAACCCTCATGAAAGACTCATAGCTGAGAGAAAAATGTTAGTGAAAAATTCTAACAACCTTACTTTTTTGATTATTTGTGTTTCACAAAGTCGGCCAGCCAGCCTTCCAATTGTGAGGCTTTTAAGTGAGGTTT
>NW_020537324.1:58610851-58641413 GCF_003426905.1 Ctenocephalides felis
AAAAGCAATTATTTTGTTAAAACAACAAAAACTTTTTTGAATCATTCAAATCGGACACTTAGTTCTCACAAAAACTGCCATTTTTATACATTTAGCTCTGTATCTACGAAATAGCTGGACTTACTTTTGCCAAAACTAATCACCTCTTCTCCCAATTTGTAATGATTGAATGTTTTTAGATCAATCAAATCGGATACTTTGTTCTCTCAAAAACTCGATTTGTATTTCTGCACTCTTTGCTCCGTATCTCCATAACGGCTGGATTTGCCTTTGCCAAAAACTAATCAGCACATCTCCCTGTCAATAGGAATCGAAAGTCTTTTGAACCATTCCGATCGGACATACAACAACGGTCCGGAAGTATGATGCATTCCGATTAGGTTTTGTTTATATATGTTCGTCTCTTGTAAACATAGATGAAGTTGTCGCCCATCAAATATAAGTACTTATTTTACATCCGAATAATGAATTTTACAAATGTATTTTTGAAATTGATTTAAAAGTATTTAAAACAATTGTTAATAATAAATTATTGATCAATTTCCATTTTTTGATTATTGATTATCTTTATTCTTCAAATGCTTAATTACAGTACAGAAAGTTCCAGCAATTTAGCTTAAGTCACAATGCCATGCCATGCAGCAGTAGCTAATGTCCTATTTATGCAAATTGTCTATTATTCTTATGAACCACCTTAAAAATTTCAAGTTTATTAATAATTCGAATTTATAAACTACAAATTGAATAAACAAAATAACAAATGTATCCGTAACCCCCATTATCAGTGTTCCCCATGCAATCGTTCCGAGCTGCGGCACTGGTCGCGACTCGCGACTTGCGAGAACAATCGGTAAGCGCCGCGGAAAGGCAAAGCCAAAGCCAAAGCCATTTCGGTCTCGGGTTTGTTATGAGGGGATCACGAAATGAACGAACATAACAGAAAGAGTAAAGCTGAACCCGCGGAATGTTAATTGGAGCTGACTGCAAGAGATGCGCGCACTGTTACATACTTCTATTGTAAAGGGGCCGATCGGGGCAATATCATAGGCTAAATAGAATGCTGTTTTCATATAGAAGATATTTATTCTTTAAACTTCCTGGAGGCTAAGTTTATGTTTACGGCAGAAAATCCGATTTAATAACTTTGTCTTTTTGATTATTTTCCATGTCATTCTGAATCGTTTGATACCAATATTGGAAAAAGTATGCGTGAAAATTTGACCTTTAGTCCACGTTTCATTAAAACCTCCAGCTAGCTTAGTTTAGGCAGCGTCCATTAATCACGTGAGGTTTTTAGGAGGAGGAGGGGTTTAACAAAAAATTACGAAATATCACGTGGGGGAGTAGGGTATAGTAGGATATTACGTGTATTTATTTTTTAACTAATTTTTTTAAAAAAGTCCGAATCGTCCGAACATTTTTAGAATTAGCAGAAAAGTGCAAAATTTTTAGTTAATGTTTTTCTAAAAAATCCTGAATCGGTTTTCAAAATTTAAAAGATATTAAATTTAAAAAATATATGTTGGTAATCATGCTAACTAGTTTCTGTTAAAAATCGACAGGACCGTTTCTTTGTATTTCATTTTTAAATAATGTTTTTAGATGATTTTGGCGAGAGTTGCCGTTAGTTAGAGAGAGTGTAAAAATAATCATGACGTTTTTATAACAGATCATATTTTTTAGAAATTTATAAATTTATATAATTATTTGTCAGTAGTAAACTAATTTCTTAAAATGTTAAAGTCCGTTAAAAAGTGATATGAAAATTCATTGAAGATTAAATTTTTTTATTTCTCCTTATTGATTACAATCTGTCTTGCCATAACAAAAAGGAAATATTCAGTAATTTTGAGGATATTCGAGCAAAAGTTTAGAATAATCGCCGTGCCAATTTGGTTCATTCATTATATACAAACATCGGAGTTTTAGCAACTTTGCTTAAGGCAAAATGTCAATTTCGTTAGCTATCTATTATATTTTACGTTGTTTGCGTATATTTGATTAGATTTATAAAATTAAATTTTAATGCGAATATAACCCTCTGTGAGGCGAATTTTTGTTTTAAATTTAATTAGGGAAACAATAAATCTGTAAATATAAGTCTAAAAGTAAAAAAAAATCATTGTATTTTATGGATCTCACTTTTCAGACTTTTTAGCCTATAATGTTCTGGCTTTTGTGTTTGACTAGATTGATTCAGGATGAATAGTCATGACAACGTTATAAAATTAAGATTAAGACACGACCTCAAAATGACAAACTTCAGAATACAATTTTGACGAAAAAAGTAGTTATTTGGTAAAATATCGGTAAATTGAAATGTAACCTCAGACACAATTACACAAAAATTGTAGTAATGAAATATTATTTAATATAGGTTACCGCGTAGTTTAGCAAACAGGACTCTCAAGTTATGATTGTTGTTAACAAAAAATTGAGCAAAAATTAATTAAGCAATATTTTTACAATATTGGCAAAGGATGATACCGTAAACATATTGGAACTCCGGCAGATCAGCCGAATTAGGACATACATGGGCGCTTCTAATATTTTTTAAGAATTTTATTTTGTGATCTTTGCAAAATGTTTATGTTGGTTTTACTAGCGCTACCCCAAAGCGAAATGCTGTACCTCCATATTGGTTTTAAGACAGCAAAAGGCACAATCTAATTATTTTTAGCCAAGGTTTGGACCCGAACTCCAGTACTGTGTCACACACACAGTCTGTGTATTAAACAAGTTGATATTTTGAAAAATTGTAGTAATCTAATCAGATTTCTAATCTAATTAGAAAAGTCAATAAATATGTAGAAGAAATAAAAAAACGAAGGTAAAATTAGAGGTAAGAAGAAAGCATTGAAACAGAATTAGTGTATGGTATAAAAATGAAAATAAAAGTGGCCTATAAAACAAATAAATTTCTAATTGAAATGAATTGCATACACCTGCCCCTTTGACGCCTCGTCTATTGTGTGTATATAGTAATGTGCAGCATGTTACAACACAAACATAGTAAGAGTGCATTATGAATACGCATGCGCGTAGGACACGATTCTCTTTCATGTGTATTCATTTGTTGACTTCCCGTATTCAAGTCCCTTCCTCAGTAGGTCGCAATCCTCTACGGGGCTAGTACCCTCAAACACCACAACATAAACTCACAAAAATACGATACGCAGACCCATATTAATTTATACTTCTCACCTCACCTTATAACTTCGATCGTCCGTCCCAAGAGCGGTTTTATGAATGAATTTCGGTTACTATGTAGTGCGATCGTCGAGCATACATGCAACCGCCGCGCACGTCGTCGACATGAATGGAAAATGTGCATTTGTGACTGTATGTGAATAATCGACGTATAAACATCAAATGTCAAACAGTTCTGGACTAGTTTCATTGGACTCCATAAATTATAGTGGTTCAGTGAGAAATTATTTCTAACTCTTATTTTGTCGCGGTGTATATATTATGGGTGCAGGACTCGTGAGTCGTGACACGTGCTTCATATAAGTACCATCACAAAGGTATGTATTACATTGTGATTATCGAATAATTATATATTGTTTTTCTAGCACACTTATGGCAATATGCATGCACATATATAATATTAATAAGTGTGTTCCACATACCACTGCAAAATGGATATTAGTTATATTTTTTTATTCAATTTTCTTAAATTAGATATATAATTATTTTCTACTGTTGGTTGTTTGTATTCAATGAGTATAGATTTCAAGTTCATTTTTAAACTAGTGCTGCATGGCATTGTGCCGTAAAGCAAATTGATGGAACTTCTTGTACGGTAATTAAACATTTGCGAAATAAAAGTAATCAATCACCAATAAAAAATTACTAATGTGCTTATATTGGGACCTTTATCAATGTTCATCTACAAGAACCAATACAAAATAGCAGAACATAATAATTTCTTCTTACTGACACAAGCAATATGTTTGTTGAATTACTCTAATCGGATGTGCCATTCTCTCAAGATCTGCTATTTATCGGACTTTTCGCTCCTTGTTTGTGAAACCGCTGGACTTACCTTTGCCAAAAAGTAATCAATTATTCACTTAATCAATACGAATTGAATGTTTTTATGATCAATCTATTCGGATGTGTCGTTCTGTCAAAACTGGTTGTTTTTGCACTTTTTGCTCTGTATCTCCGAAACAGCTGGTCATGCCTCTGCCAAAAACTAATCAGTGATTCCCATCAATACGAATCGAATGTTTTCTAAATTATTCAAACCGGTTGATCCGTTCTACCCTTATCGTGGACCAAATATTGTATCCAAACATACGCACACACATACACACGCATTCACCAGTCCATTTTTTTAAAGATGTGGCAAAATGTTCAGAAACTATTAAAACGCAACAATTTTCATTCTTGATTTTTGCAATTACTATAACTTACCATATGGAATGTTAATATTTTGTGTTTTTTCACTGAGGAAGAATCAAACTGGGGTTAGAATCGTAAGGAATCTATTATTTTTTTTAGAAACATAATTTAGTTTTTCTGAGTGGGTGCCCGTTACGAAAAACTTCTTGTTTTTTATACACTTTCGACAATATGAAAAATTACTATAGATATATAGTTGGTTAAAAGAAATATCTACAATATCTTAACATTATAGCAGAATTGATTTACATTTAGATTACTTATGTTAGTAAAATTCAATCTTTAGTTCCATAAATTTAATTTATTTCAATTATTAGTGCATATAAAAATCCAGATAATGACAATGGCAGTAGGATAACAATAATCCACTTAAAATATGAAAATTCAATACAAATCAAAGATTTTGTATTGATCACAATTTCGTACACTGACGTAATTCTTTTATTAGAAAGATAGATTATGAAGATATGTCACGTGGACACAGTATCTTAGTGGGAAATTAAAATAATTTAATAATAACTTCGTTGTGTTCAGTTCTTGTTCTTCATTATTTCTCAAAATTTAAAATTCTTTTGGTGTAATAACTATACGTATGCTTATATATCAAAATTTTCAAGCATAGTTAATGTGAACTTAGAAATTTTATCATTTGTAACAATTAACAGAGTAAATTTTTGTTGCCAAATCGCAAATATGATATTACAAGAGTTGTATTCAATGAAATCTATGTTTTTTCTTTTGCATATAAATGTTGCTGCTTTTAGTTTGAAACTTTAATATTTTTATGTTCTACGATATTGAATTAATATTACACAAATACTTAAAAAAATCTGTTAAACCTGGATCACTTGTATAACCAATTAGTGCATCATATTATAGTTCTTAGAATGAAATATATGTATAAATAGTATATATTATTTTTATAAAGTAAATGCGATTTTTATAATTTTTATATTGCCTATACCTCTTTAATTTCAAATAATTATCAAAAATTAGTGGCCTTATTTACTCCACCCGGATATAACGGTTCCTTGTTACGATTTCGGGTTGTATAATATCAAGCATCATGCGGGTCGAGATATGACAATTTAGACTTGTTATTGAATCTTGTTTACTATGAGATATGCATTTCATGATTTGTTTCTGTGACACAAACAATCCTAAATAATTTAATAATTAATATTTTTAATTTATATCTCGTAATTTATACTTTCTTTATTTTTAATTTAGTAATTGACTTCTCTTTTATCTATGTACTGCACACTCGTATTCTGAATTAAACTTTGGTTAATTATTACCAATTATATTAACACGTCAGTGGATGCTATAACATTCATTTTTATTCTGATGTAAAATTACATGGATGCTATAGCATTCAAAATTCAGTCAATTATTTTGAATTTACTTTTTTATTACGTTTTTTCAATAACTATACGTTCAAGGTAATGTCTAACTGATTCTTTAGGTATTTTTGTATTATTTTATCTTTTCCCATTGTCTCTAATCAGCTTGGACAAGCACATTGCGTGAGAAGAAAGCGTCATAATTGTCGCGGATGCTATAGCATTCATTGTATATAACGAATAAATTTTGGACATGAATACCCATTTAAAAATTAAATGACTCTCAATTTTTATACCCCACTGTCAGCAAACGTGTAAAAACCCAAGTAATTTGAACTCTTTTTGATAAATTGTATTAAGGACACAAAGAGATCCGAACATTTTGAAATCCTGAATATAATAAACGGTTTATTAGCATTCCTTAGGTTATTTAGGTTTTCTCGCCGTTTCAAGTCATTCTGAATCGTTTGACACAAAAAGAAAAAACAGTAAATAAAATTAAGCCTTTCGCTGATGTTTTTTTTAAACATCGCTATGTGATCAAACTGGATGGAACCCCACGTTAATCAGTTTTGCCAAATCAGTTTTTTTAAGTTGGGTCCACACAGAGGGTAAATTGTATAGTTATAATTATTTTGTTTAAATGCAATATTTTATTCTCCTATGTTTAAATATGCTGCATTGACTTTTTTTAATATATGCTCTTATTCCATTATAGAACATCAGAAAAATTTTAGTAGTACATACTTAAAATGTCTAAGTCAAATGCCAACCCAGTGACGGGTTGTTTCAATAACTAGCATTGAAATTTTACCTAACATATCAAATGTTGTTTGAGCACTTTACGTAAAATATGCTTTAACATAAATCTAATTAAATAATATTGGTCAGTGAAAATAACATAATTAATCTCAGTGTACTATTTTACTGATTTTAATTTTGCCTCATGATTTTTGTTGAGGTTATATGTACAGGTAAAAAACTTACATATTCTATACCTATAGGTATATCAAAATTATACCTTCTATAGAAAGTATAATATTTCTCGAAGAAATGAAACAAGAATTCCAACAATGTTGATTACCTTGTTTTATACACAAAATACTGGAATTATATAATTACAATTATATACATATATTCATCCTCATTTGTATATATTAATACAAATTATAAAAGACGAGTTTATAATTTTGACGAAATAATTTATTATTTACGACATATGACAACGTTATGATTTACGGTTTATTTTAGTGCAACCGATAGGAACGCTCGTTCCCACGGGCAATTCCTCTTTAAGTGGATTTTTTATGTGCTTTTGAATTCATGCTTAAACACATAAAAACAAAAACAGTCACAAAGTAAACAGTTGAAACAGTTTAACTGCTTCAAAAGATAAGCAGGTTATGATTTCATTTCGAGAGAGATTTTAAAACTTTTTATTTTATATAGAAATAGAAATTTAATATAGAAGGTTGAAAAGAAAATCATTAGATAATCTAACAAGTCAATGATGATTCTTGATGGCAACTATTTTAAATTTTATTAATTAAAGAAGTATAATTTAATTTTATATTATCAATATGTTATATTAATCATTAGAATAAAGGCATAACTTATCTATCGAATGAACAACTTCGGGGTTGTTTTTCCAACATTTCATTACTCTAATACAATGTCTCTTACAATTGTAAATTATTAAATTTGCTAGATATTTTAACCCGGACTACTGCAATTGTATATATAAAAATAATAATTGGTTGTAAGTAGCATTTTGCCTTAAGGCAAGTTGCAAGAACTTGCCGAATCGAATAGATGATCAACTTAATCAATAAGTATCAGAATTAGCTATTTATATAAAATGTTCAACTGTTCATTTCTAACTATGTATTATAAAGATTTTTCTTCCATGAAAAACGTATAAGTTATTGGGCCAAGTAAAAAGTTCGTGCGTTTTTATAGTAAAACTCAGCAAATTTTGTCATAGTGTGAAAGTAAATTTATTTAAACTAAATATGCTCCATTCTTATCAACAATGTTTTGCCATATTTTTGGGTAGTGTCATGATGTCGTCGGTGATGAACTTTTGTGGTTTCTAGTTGAAAAACTAAGGGGCCGACTGTAAAACAATATGGCAGCAAGGCTATGTTACGTAGTGCTTCTCATATAAAATGGTACTAAAAACTCTCAAAATGTATTATATTTGGTGTGTCGTTTTACACATAAAATCCAAATTCGCTGTATGCTATCATCACAAATGTGCAGTTATGATAAAATTGGACATTTGACGTTCGTGCGTTTTCTAGGTTAGGTTTTCGACCGCAAACTACATAGAATTTATAAAGTATTTAGTACCATTTTGTATGAGAAGTGCTACGCAATATAGCCTTGCCATAACATAGTTCTATTTCACGACAGAATCGACCCCTGAATCAAAGCATCTTTTCGTAGGCTGTCTTTGAAACCAATTTATCCCAATCGAGAGAGTTCTGCAAAGATCGGAACAAGTGTTAGTCAGAGGTCGCTTTGTCTGGACTACATAGTGGGTGCATAAATAATTATCAATCAAGATTTAGCAATTTTTGGTCATCAAAGAATTCAAAGTGATAGAAGACAATTTGTCTTCTTCTTTTCATTTTATTTCAATTGCCGTGCGTAGTCTCTGGAAATAATTAGTACTGTAAGTACTAATTATTTCCAGTAAAGTTAAGATTCAATCGTCTGACCCGGTTGTAGCTCATAATGGATGATTCCCTTTCAGTACAAGCACATCATCACCTTTTTCTGTGTTAATCCTGGCTTTTTGAACAATATTAATTCGATCTGTCAAGTTTTTTGCGTTCAGCTTATGAGGGACCTATACATCGGGCATCTTTTTGTTGTCTGCTTTGTATAAATGGTTCAAAAGTTTTCTGATCAATTTCTAGCTCCATAACATTATAAGAAGTTCTGATATGTCTATTTTGCTGCACTTTTTCAAATATTTCATTCATTAGTTTTTCTCAAAATTTTCAATTAATTAACAGAATTCAGTGAAGACCAGAGCGTGGCTCATCTTTCTCGAATCATTTTCGAGGAGCAGAAATTTATAAAGCACATTTGCCGTACATAGCACAATTCTTTTCACTACCTGCATAGCGTTCTTGCTATTATCTTAATATTATTGCATAATATAGATACTTTTTTAATTATTTTTCTCGATTTTTGAACGCAAATAACTTTCTAATGAGAGTTTACTGGTGCCTCTGCGATCGGCATAGTCGTTCGAAGAAATAATCCTTGTTTTTAAACAATGTTTTTAATGAATTTCATTCTGCAATCTGTTTTTTATGAACAATAAGCAGAGACTGCTAGCAATTAATGTTTCACAATATTATCTAGAAAATAGTAGCAATTCTCAACGGTGTGTCTACTAGGTATATTGTTCTTAAATCTATAATCGCATCTACTCAACTTAAATAGTTTCTAAAAAAATTAAGAAAGATCTAAAATATTTCTAATTTTTGACTTTAATTTATCTTGTGTATCATTTGGTTCGTATAAAATGAAATAAACAATATAGTTAAATAAATAATAAGAAATTGGAAGGTTCAACACATTGTTACAAATACTTGATTTTGTTTATTTTAAATGACAGTAAATTAATTTAAAATATTTTGTGTTTATTGGAAAACGTAAATGAATGCTTTTTTGTTTTGGAGAATTCGCAAAAATCTTATTTATTATAAAATGTAATCTCGTTAAAACTAAATAATATTCATATCTCAAAGGTCTACCAATTCATATCAAATAACTTTGTGACATGAACAATTATGCTTGGTTTAATTAAGAAATTTACAAATTAATTAGAGATTAAGATGTTAAAATGCTTTTACTTGATACTCGGAATATTTATATATAAAAATTAATTATAAAATTAAGCACAACATGGTACAACAATGCAACCGTACTCGAGGGGAATATTAAATACTTTAGGTATAAAAATGACGGGGTTTCGCCGGTTCGTTTTAATTATCCAAAATCAAGCAATTAGTTGTATAATATATTCATTCTGTAACATATTATTTGAATGCTTTTGTAATAAGTTTCATTATTAATAATCAGTGTGTTTAACGTGCATATCGCTCTTGTACTAATTTTCGAGACATTAAAGTCATACAACTTCCGCTCTGCGTTCTAAAACTAGATATATTGCCAATAAAATTAGACAAATATTACTGATTATTAAAACTATAATTGGAGCAAAAAAGGGATTTACATTAAGTGATATCAGGAGTAATGGAAAAATACGTTATAATGTTACAGTTAAAATTATAACACTTAGATATAAATGAAACTACTATTATCTTTATAGGGAAAGAAATATGTATGTCGATATTAATGGCAGCAAACAAAGAGGCATATTAATTTTATTTTAAATAATAAAATCTTAATTAGAAGGTACAAAAGTGTTCAATGTAGTATAATTAATTAAAAGTGCATAGCAGTTAACAGTCACAGAATCACTTTATATAGTATGAAGTCGACTTGTGTACGGAATGGAGAAATATTAAGAAAGCAGACTGGTTTAGTTTCCACAAAACAAGGACCATTTAATGGAGAGCTTTTCCATAAATCTTTCTTTATTCAATTTCAAATTTTAATAATATTTTAATTTAATTTGGTTACGCCAATTAGGCGGATTTAATTAAAAATCAATATTTTGCAATTTAATGATGATCTTATTAGACATCGATATTTTTGATACACTTTTTTGTTTATGTGTAAAAAGTCAGAGCACCCTTAGTCTACATTAACTTCAAAATTCGTATCATTTTTATCTACTGCGGTGTTTATTGGGATTTTAATCATCTATTATAAGCTCAAGCAATTGATTATCCCTAATTAATGAATGATCAAAATCATAATCTCAAATAAATAGAATAGTTTTTTAGCTTATGTTTGTGTTTTATTGGTTTAACTTTTCGAAGAAAGGGTTGTTTTCGCAAGAGAATTCGATTTGCTACATAACGTTTTATCCACTCATTTGAAAATGCATTAAATTGTTCTTTGTCCGTCATAATAATTTGGTAAATTGTTTCTGTCTATTTTATTAAAGCATTGCATAATGATAGGTTTGCTAATGGTCTACTATAAACTAACATAACTGTAGGCCTACGAATATTCATTTAATATAAAAATTTAAATTTTTAATATAAAGTATGAAATAATGAACTATAAATAATACTATATAATAGTAATAAATAGTATTTTAAAAGGCTCTTAGAACATGCTGCGTGTATAGTCCGTTCTGTATTTATTACTGATCACCGTTGACGTTGACACTTAAATTAGGAGCATTTTTAGAACAGAAAATAGTATGAAATGTGTTGATTAAATTAAATTTATGAGCCGATTCTGCCGTAAAATAGACCAATGTTATGACAAGGCTATGTTACGTTCTAGTCTTCATACAAATTGTTGCTAAATACTATCAAAATACCATGTAATTTTTGGTCGATCAGGCGTTTTACACATAAAATGCATTAACATGCTATCAAACCATATCGCAAAGATCCAGTTATGATAAAATCGTTTTTTCAACCTTTGTGCATTTTCTAGGTTGAGTTTTCTATCGAAAATGGCTGCCTGCACGGCAACCACATAGGATTTAGAGAGTTTTTAGTTCCACTTTTTATGAAAACTGCTAAATAACATAGCCTTGGCATAACATTGGTCTATTTTAAGGCATAATCGGCTTTTTAGTTAATTGAAATATATATATTTTGAGCGTGTTTGACAGACATATATTCATAATAGCATACAATTGCTCACGGTATAATATGGGCGAGAAGAGGGAATGCCATATCTTTTGGAACCGAAATTTGGAAGAGGTCCGATTAATGAAGCAAATGAAATTTTTTGACAATTTTCCCCTAGTCCAGTACAATAATATATATATATATATATATATATATATATATATATATATATATATATATATATATATATATAGAGTGTAGATATAACAAGTGTGCATATAACATGTAACTGTCCGACTGCGGACAGAACAATAAAATATATTTATTAAATTAACATTGCAGCCTGATAAGTGAGTAGACAGAAATATATAGTAGTTCCAATGACACACTTATTTGATTCTAAATAGGATGCTATTTGCACATTGCACCTTCAATGTCTCTCGCTGCAAGTCTCCATAGGTTATAGTGTAAGAAAAGAGTACAATGTAATTTATATAACACGTATATGTTACGGCTAAGAGGTTATTAATATGTTAATTCTGCCTAGAAAAACTTTTAGTATTTTATCATTAGAACGACACGGTGCGTATTTGAATTTTTTCTATGATTTTTTTCGAGGAAACCACGGCCATCGCTGTCTAGCATTAAAGTGACGCTTATTATCAGTGTAGCTGTTAACCTAAATACACGAACTGAAAAAAATATCAAATGACTACGACGCAATAACTCTATTGAAAATTTTATTATGCCTGTGTATTCCCAAGTGTGACATCCACCGGACATATTTTATGTTACGCAACGCGATACAAATGTTCTTTCGTTTAAGGAATTCCAGGTTAGAAATGGCAATAGAATCAAATCAATTATTTCCTTGTGAGACATAACAGTAGATTTTTTTATATAACTTATGTCCATTTTTATTATTTAGCTGAATTATGCTACATAATTATTATTCAATTCTATATCAAAAATATTTATTCGCTCGATAACATATGAGTGACGTTGCATTTTATGTGCAAAACGCCTGATCGCACAGCAAATAAATGATATTTTGACAGTATTTAGTAGCATTTTGTATGAAAACTGGAACGTAATATAGCCTTGCAATAAAATTGGTCTATTTTACAGCAGAATCAGCCCATAAATTAAATTTATTTAACACATTTCATTCAACTTCGTGTTCTAAAAATGCTCTTAATTTTTTAGTGTGAATGACAACGGTGATCAGTAACAAATACTGAACGAACTACACATGTTGAATGTTCTAAAAGCCATTTAAGTTCTTTATTTCTGTTATATAGTATTACTTATGGTTTATTATTTCTTACTTAAATGAATTTTATATTAAATGATTATTGGTGAAAAACTGGTCTTATGGTGAGACGAGCTAAATACAGCAATTGTCTTTTAGTAGCTTCTCGGATCATGTTTGTTCATTCAACAAATTTGTTAAAAAGTCTTGAATAACTTTAAACAATTCTGTTATTTGATTAAAATGATTAAATATAACAATACATGTACTAATCTATCAAGATTTATAGATATTTAAATTTAATAACGACACAAAAATAGTTTAAAATGCCAATGGTGGTGTTGGGATTAATAAATATTTACGCATACTTTTGTCAAAAAAAACTCCAGTCTAACATATGATACTGAAAATAATTTGGTATTCGAATTAAGCAAAAATTATTACAAATTTATAAAAACTTTTGACAATTAATAGTACTATAGTACTATAATAATAACAATCGAAGACGAAGTATACTTCGTGTTCGATTGTTATTATTTTTGAAGTGAGTTTTAAATCGATTATTTCATATACATTTATTTAATGATTAAAATCAAATTATCTTGATAGACCGAAAAGTGTTCAATTTTTTCTTTGTTATATATTTTGCCAGAAGAAATCTACTACGTAAACCATCATCAGTATAGTTCAATTTTCATTTTAATGTCTTATTAACTATTATTATAAATAAACTACTGATATGTTACAATTTTGTAATTTGAACAAATGATTTTCATAGAAAATTTATTAAATCAACTCCTTTAGTTTGATACTTCAACTATTGCAACACAAAATGTAAATGATTAACTCCGAGTTACATTATAATTGTGATAAATATATGTGTGGGGTAATAATATACAGCAAAAGCAAACATTTCGATTGTTCAACAATAATTAATGTAGCTTATTTCATGGTTAATTGACTTTATGACTAAAATTATATTTTTTGAAATGATTATCATTAAAGAAATTAAAGAAATCTGTTTCAAAAGACAATTTTCCTCTTGTCTATATCGAAAAGTGCGAATTTAAATTTCAGTTTGCGATCATGTGACACCCTGTATATTTTTTAATCTAATATTTGGAACAGAGTTATTTAAATATATCTTCGCAACGAGTCGGTTTGTTCATTCCAAGGCCATATATTCTAAAATCATAAAACAGAACTGTATTCGCATCATTGCCATATTTAGAAGATAATTCAGATAAAAGATGTTTGATTCCAAATAGCGATACTATTTGATAATATTAGTAGAAATCAGAGAATTATTATCGTATCTTTCAAAATATATTATATTAGGAAGTCATTTTATCTTTAACTACTTCAATAATAATCAATTATGCTATGAGTTCTGCGCTTTAATATCTTTGTCAGGAACAGGTAATAATAAGGGATCCCTAAAATACACTTCCGTCAGTTGAATTAATTTAGAATTCAGAAGAAAGCATAATTATCCACGTTGTCAATATAACAATTTTTGAAAAAAAAATTGAATTTTGAATTCAGATATATATATAGTGAGTGAGAAAACAAATTTGTTGAAAAACTTTAGGATATATCGAATACAGTAAACACAGTAAACGTAGAACAAATGTGCTTTATCCTATTTTAGTGTTGTTCGAATTCAACAGAGGGTTTTCTGCGCCTCCATTCATTACTCTAGTTGAAGAACTGATTGTCTACTTATAATACACATACTTTAGATGTTATTTTTTTTTATTATATATTTTTGTGAAAACATATTTGTGATCATAGATAAAGTATAAAGTTCGTAATTTACTTGAAAATCTATTTCATACTCGTATATTTGTTCTCAATTAATATCTCACTAATTTGTACAAATTAATGAAGTTGATAATTTTTATATTAAATATTTACATACATTTTAGATTTAAACTTAGGGGTAAATTTACGCGCTACAGTTAGTGACGCCTTTATGGAGTGGAGAAACAATAAAAAATAACTAAAATTGAAATATTGGCAATGCGGCTTTGTTTGCGATGTATTTATACTTCCTTTATATATGATTATTACATATAACAGGTTGGAAAGAAAAAGAAATCAATCAGTAACTCCAAAAAACTTTGAATTTTGAAAAACATATTTAGGTAACTAAGTTTCATTTAGAAAAATTCAATCGATTTTGTAACTTCTTGTAACATAACTACCTCTAATACTTTAGAATAGCTCATTTTGCTTATGCACAATAAATGATATTGAGCAAAAAGCAATTGCGATTTAAAAAATTTATTCAACTTGTTACTTGGAAGACAATAAAATTGTTCTTGGTTTTATATTTTGTAATACTAATATTAGTATTACTAATGTAACTGTTAAGAATTTTTAATTGCATATATATTAACCTTATCACATGAACAAAGTGTTAATCATTGCAAGTTATCTACTCTAAATTACATAATTAGCATCAAATATTCATAAATAATTTAAATTTTACCATAAGGTGGTCATATCATGACAAATATGAATTTTTAATTTTATTGTATTTTATAATCCAATGCGTGTCTGTAAAACATCTCGTTTGCCGAAACAGTACAACCTATCTAGCACGTACATACACCGAGACAAGTCTCTTTATTATTTGCACACACAATGTCAGAATGGCAGTAAAACGTGTGTGTGCAATCACGTGTCTCCTGACACCGAGATGACGATACATAATACATATTATCCGCATATGTGTCAGAGCGCGATGGGTCTCAGCCATCTCAGCCCGCTGGACCACCTCCATTTGCCGAAACGCCAAATCTCACCATTATTACATGTGGCCCAATACTCTGTGTCGGCGGCGGAGTAACCCCACCGCCGAGCGCGATAACGCGGCCCGTAGCTGCCGACGGAGGTGGACGGACGAGAATGGCGATGGCGTTGCGCTCTACGCTGACTATTGTAGAATGTAGGCACTCGGGGATTTTGATCGAATCGAAGCGAATCATTATTGTTTGATTATATTGTTATAAACATACTTTTTTCTGATAGTTTTAACAAGCGTTCGTCTTCTATTAAATTTTGATTCTATTTGAATTATTTGTTTATATTAACTTTTAACAAGCGAACGCATTACCTAAAACTATGTTCAGTAGGTCGACAGTTTTTCAAGAAATTGAGTGCTTCATTTTCAAAGCGAGAAAAGTTGCATATCTAATATAGCTTTATTGGATTTGAATAGTTTGGAATGGTACGTCACGCCGCCTATATGGGGGCGTTCTATTATTTTAGAATATTTACAATAGTGCAATGTCGGCTTTCGTTCGTTAAGGGTTAATAGTATTGAAGTTACTTATTTCGAAAAAAAAACATTTCAGAAATGCAATTTGTCATGACAATATAATAGGTTGTCAAATATCTCCCTTCCGCTTTTTTTGCTCTTGGTTTATAATACAAAAAGGCGGAAGGGAGATATTTGACAACCTTATATTGTTCTTATGAACCATGATCAAGATTGACTCGAATTGCCACAATAATAATTTTAAAATTTATTATTCATCATTTATCGATAATATTATGATGATCATACAGTTTGGTTTGAAATAGTGAATAGGTAGTATGTTTTATTAATTAGCAAAACGTTGAAGTAGGGTAAGGTGCGGAACAATGGTCCAATTTGACTTTGAACAATTACATTATGAAAACCAAACTAATTTCAACACAAATACCACATATCGAACGAACAACTATCTGACTATCTTCAGGAAAACTCTCAGATAATTCATCATTGTAGTAATATGTTTTTATACAGTTTTTCGAAAATTTGTAACCTGGTTCTTCTTACCTCATAGGCGAGGTAAATTGACACGGCCACGGGACAAATATGTCCAATGATCTGGTATTTTGCTAGAAATATTCATCAACGAAGTTTGAATAATTATTTATTTATCTCTTGTGGTATTGCTTTTCCATTCCAATTTTCCTTTTTATTTGATATTTTTATTCTTTACACCTTTGCCAGGTTGAAGGCAAAGTTGGTTCTTTTTAGACTACCCCCTCCCCCCCAATAGGTGTAAGTTTTTATAGAGGTTGTATAAAAAAACTGTTTAATATAACTTAAAATTAACAATACATCTCATAAAACAATTAAATATCGATTACTTAAAAATTATATTTAGGTCTCGTAAACTAAACAACAGTGAGCACGGCCACAAAAACTAACAATGAAAAAAAAAACTTTTGCTATGGATTTTAAAACATTGCCGTTTACCTGCTGGTAGCAACGCCTTTATAATCAAGACGATGGCTGGTTATACATCTTTTTCCTTCTACTTTCAAATATTGTTGTTAAAAATTTTTAACTTTACTGATATGTGAGATATCAGTCGTGGACCTTTTTACCCGCGGACCTTCTAGCCCTGCTTTACCCTTTTTTTAAGGCTTTCGTTTAACTTGTACGCTTTTAGTATCGGAATATAAAATTTGAGATCTTTTTATTTTAGCAACAAAATAAACATTTTAATTTAATACGTCTAGGTACTATAATAAATAATTAACTATTTTTAAATTCATTGCTAAGACTTGAGGGATGAGGGACTATCATCTTTGGCCTTTTTTCGCTTTGAATCCTTACTTGGAAGAAGTTGTGCTTTTTAGTCTGGGAAGAAGTGAAAATTGATTTATAGTCCTAGTCCACTCGTATTGTTTCTTGAGACTAAAGTTTGTCTAAAACATTGCTTTAATAAAAAAATTTCGTCTTGTTATTCAAAACGAACTTTGTTCAAAAAAATTGCTTTATTCACAATTCACAATTAATCGCATTTTTTTATATCATTAGCAACTAATAATACTAAAACTCGTAACTAAAACTTGTAATATTTGCAATCAAATACGTTTCAAATCATTTTTTATACATTTCTTCTGGCAAAAATTTATTGTAGTGATAATATAGTAGGGTAAAATCTTTACAAGTTTTCTTCGTTGTTAATAATCTGAGTACGGAAAATATATTCCTAATTATTATTTCATTTTGTTGAAAAAAATTATCACTAACGTATTCACCTGCACATTGTTTTTTTATCAGACTTTTCATGAAACGCTTCTTGATTTGATATAAAATGATTATAAAGATTTCTGAATTGACCACTTCATATAAAATAGTAATGAAATGATGAACAAACTGGAATTGTTTTATACCAATGTGAAATATACCATAAGTAATTAATTTGAAATCAAATTGTAAAGTTTGAAGAAAATGAATACTGAAATACAGCGCTCATTACTAGCTCAATTACATTTTAACTGTGATTTCGCCCTTTACATAGAATCGGTTAAGTATTATAGATTTTTGAAAGTTTTATTATAGTAGTTTCTCAAAAAAAATTAAAAATAGTACAGCATTCGTTGGTAAAAAATTTACTGAACTCATCTCGTTAAGATTTTGGCATAGGTATAACAAATCATTCATATTTACAAATTAGCTGAAATTTATCCTGTATCAAACTGTCTAGTATGTATTCTAATTATATAAATTATAAAAATGAAACATTTCATTGATAATTTTAATTTTGATTGCTTTCTCCATTATTTTGTATAAGATAGATAAATTCATCGTATAAATATGCTAGTTTGTCATTCAGTCAGTAATTTTAGTTTTTTTTTGCCCTAATTAGCAGAGATAGCCCGAAATTACCTGTCGTGGCTTGGCAATAGGGTTATTAATATACCATTTGCCTATCATTATACCATTTAAACTTTAGAGAAATATTCCCAGAGCAGAACATTTCTCAAAAGATTCAATAACAACTATTAATTTGCTTAAGACGCACTTATTGAATCATTATAATCGAATATCAACTTCGTTTGAGTCACTCTTGTTATTAAACAAATGTTTGAAATACCTTGTGGATTTCGTTCTATTTATTTTTTCTCGCCAGTAAATATAATTAAAATCTTAACGCCTTTGGAATGGTCTCATATATACAGAAGACATTTATATTTCTTAGAAGTGATTTATCGTTGACACCGGCGGGCGGCGACGAGTGCCAGGAAGTCGTAAAGCCAAAATCAAATCTAGCGCTACTATACGCCTCATTAACCGACATATTTCAGATCAATTGACGGAATTAAGTGAAATAGGTTTCAGTAATAGGTAATTGATTATTTTGGGTGATATTAGAAAATATAAGTAATATTATAAAAAAAATCTTACGAATCCTACGTTGATGAAAATTGAGAATATTACTGAAGAAATAGAAATAACCCATTTCAAGTAGTTAAGAATGTTCTTTCAAACGTTTCTCAAATTCAAACCTAAATTTCATACACGTGTTCTTTTGAATTTTCCTTTTTTTCCGTAACATGACATAATTTTTTATTATTTCACAAGTAATTTTATAATTACTCATGTACTGTGTAATTTTAAAATTACATGTTAATTTAAAGTTAATAGTTTTGCACTTTTATTATTTTTTATTTAGTGTCTCAAAATAACACAATTATCAGTCTAAATATATTTCCAGACATAAGTAAAAAACATGATTTTTATTTGAAATAAACCCTTTCCACTCGGTTGCCGTCGCTCCGGCGGCAAAATTCATATAAATCTCGCAATTCGCAAGTGGAAAAGGTTAAAACTGAATTTTAGTTTTTCCATGTGATTTCCAAATTTTACAATATTTTGAAAGCTAATATTGCCCGGCTCATTTAAAAACGAGCTTTTACTAATGAGCCCAATATTGAAAATTGGGCCCAAGATTCCAATATTGCGCCCCGATTCAACCCTCACCTGGCTTCGATTTATTTTTGCTGGGGCAAATAAACAAAAAGATTATAAAAATGCAGAAAAATCCGTCATTTTCATTGATTTCGAATTATTTGCTATAATAGTTTTTATTTTATTCGGGGAAAAAACGAATATTTCACATAAATTTATAGAAATAGATTTTTTTTAATATTTATATATTTGCATGTGAAAATATTTGGCCTCAATTTTTTTTCAAATCTATGTAAAATATGTTACAGAAATAGGGTTCGACCGTGGATTAGTAATTAGAGCAATGCGATTTCAATGAGAGGTTCCAGATTTGATATTCGCCCCAAGCAGCCTGATGCCAAGTAGTAATAACTTGGCCGATGACTTGATTTTTAAGATGGCAATATGTTTCCAAGTGTTACATGCTCTTGCCCGGCCTTGTTGTATCAATTAATCATCATTGAAACAGCAATAAATAAAAAAAATTCTTTTCTCAAAAGTAATCTTTTCGTCAACATAAGCAGAAAGTTTTTTAAACCATTCAAATTGGATGCTTAGTTTTTTCAAAAACTGCCATTTTTTGCACAATTAGCTCCGAATTTCTGAAACGATTAGACCCGGTCTTTGCCAAAATCTAATCACTACTTCTTCCCAATATTACAAATCGAATGTTTTTTGGACCATTCGAATTGCTTGATTCGTTCTCTTAAACGGTGACATTTTTAGCACTTGTTGCGTTATATCTCCCAAACCGCTGGACCTGTCTTCATCAAAACCTAATCAACATGTATTCTCATGAATAGTAATCGAATGTTTTTTGAACCATTCAAATCGGTTAATCCGTACACCCGAAATCTTCGACGATAAATTGTCTCCACCCATACACACACACAATCTTACACACACGTGCATTTATTCTGAGGTATGCCAAAATATTCAGAAACCTCTAAAACGTGAAGATCTGCAGAAATTTTCATTTTCGAATTTTGGCCCATTACTATAACTCACCCTACAGTTAATAATTTTTTACATGGGACCAATGTTGTTACAAGGGAAGGGACCAATGTTCTATAAAATCCACAAAGACAGTTAAGTAAAAATATCACCACAGCTCGTAGGATCCTTAAGTTCTGATTGCTGTTCAAATATTATACTAAAAAAAGTTACATACATATATTGAATTCATTCAGGCGAGCATTTACTAGAAAACAAACATTCCCACATTTTTCGATCCCGAGCGATCGGCATCGATCTAGAATGTCGGAATCGCGCGACCACAGAAATATCAGCGCAATATCATTTGTTTGCAGATTTTTCTGTGACTTAATCTAGACAATTTATTGCCATGCTAAATTCCAACTTTCTATAGCTCCCACAGTTTCGGCTAGATTTGTGTCAGTGAACTCGCTCGTCAGCAGCAACTCGAGAAATAACACGACACGCAGACATTTACATCTTGTGCAAATACTGTTTTCTTTTTTGCATTTAAAAAAGCGCCGATTCCGATGTGAATTCACATCGGCCTATTTTCCGCTCGACGTGATAGTAGGTTTGTTGAAAGCTGTGCCTTAAGCAACATTAAAATATTTTATGTTTGTTGTTACTAAATATTGTTCAATTTAAATTGTTGTTGTTTAAATTTAATTAAAGTATTTACATTTGCATTAGAAAGTAAAAAAAGTAAAAAAAAGTTGCTGACTTATCTTGATGTAAACCTGTATAATAGTTTTGATCATTTATTAAATTTGTTTCACATAGCTTCTATAGGTTTAATTTTTTGGTAATATTAATTCTTATAATGATAATTCACTATTGCTATATTGGTACTCAAATTTTGAATTTGATTTTTTTATTATTTTTTTATAACACCAATGAACAATTAAAATTGTGGCTAATATGACTTAATATACTAATCGGTTTTACAGATGTCAACCTAAAAAGTTGTCCCATCCCAATTGTGTAATTATTATTAATTGTTATTACAATTTCTGTAATAGGGCGAATATTTATTGATACAGCAATGCCAGAAGGGGGCTATTTTCACTTGCAAACATATTGCTAATGAAATGTAATTATAAATTGAATTTAATTGTTGGATTTATTTGATGCAGCGATGTCGAGGATGGGCTTTTTCACTCAGAAACATATTTTTATCTATATTTCTAATTATAAGTAAAAACCTATGTCATTTCTGCTTGATATCAGGTTCTTTGAGAAGGATATCAAACCTGAAACTCTTTGATAAGAGATAAGAAACTCTTTGGTCTTAAGATAAATTTTCGTAAATATAACATATTAAGAAAAAACATAAAAATAGACAATTGACTTCCTTGGTCACGAATTGTATAGAAAAATCTATTTCTGGATCACTCAATTAAAACTTGCACCTGCCGTTGCTTAAAACTAATCAGCACGTCACCCCGTCAATATGAATCGATCTTTTTTTCAATAATTCAAATCGGTTGATCCGTGCGTTGAAAACGTGGACGAAATTGTATCTGAACAAACACACACACATACATGCATTTATTTTTTTAAGGTATGCCAAAATGTTCATAATGTCCTGAAGCGTAAAAATATGCAAAAATTTTCAATTTCTATTTTTTGCTATTATTATAACTCACTCTACGGAAAATTAAAAATAGTCGAAAGTTTCTATAAATGTTAAAGTTTACTTAGCATCAAAAACAATCAATTGCAAAGCTTATATATTATTTTTTTGTATTTCATATAAAATAAAAATCTAAACGTGCACATTTTACTTTATGTTTTACATAATTTAACAATATCACTATCACATTTGGAAAAACTTTATTTTATTGGGACATTTTATTTGTGGACGAGAATATAAATTAATTCACAGGACCAGAATTAACATTTACTATTTCTTTGACTTCAGGTAATTGATAAAACTTTAAAAGCTCATATGTTACATGATATGATTAATATGGAATTTAGGATCGTTGATAATGCAGAGAAAACTGCAGTTAAATAGATGAATATAATTAGAAAATATATTAGAGTTTGATAGGTTTACGAATAAGAATTAAAGAAGATTAGTATTAAAAACTGATATTGAGCTGAATCAGTCGAATACCTCAAATAATATTTCAAATGTACTCTATAACACGATGACACACAAAATTAATTGCTATTATAGTGGGTGTAGAAATAGCTATGATGAATCGTGTTTATTGAACTTAGTAATCCTCGAAGCAATCGATTGGATTGATTTGTGCTAGCTTATTCTCAAATGGTGTCAGGCCAGAATCGTCGTATTAAGCCAGGAAGAGCCTATAGATAGCCGAGCGCAAATGAGCATGCCGATCTTCAGACGGGCGAATTTCCCGTTTGGCGAGTTGTGTCTGTCTGCGACCGCGACATCGCGGTCATAATAATATGTACCACAAAACGCAGACAAGAAATAGTTCCCGAAATAAGTCTTGTGTTACGATAGTTCATGAGAGGCGTCTATTTCAAGTCCGCGCGTCTAGTCAGTTTTTATTTAAATGATCCCAAACTAAGACGCGACTAAATGACTTTGGCGCAGGGGCGAATTGAGTTCAGAGGAAACTGTTGAAAGTACAATCTTGGTTTGTAATAGCGATTTTTTTTATCTTTCATATATACAAAGACTCTAAAATAGTGTTCTCATACGCTTGTGGAAAATAAATTGGAGTTTAAATTTCAATTGTCTACATTTTTTATGTATTAATTGGTTTTTATTTTAACATTACATTTTGAAAATAAGATTGGAAGCACCCTTGGCTTAGCTATATAATCAACAGCGCATAGTTCAAATTGATGTTGGATCAAATTGATGAATTGATGTTGGATTTTTTTTTAATTTATTACATTCGAGTACTGATAGATTCTGAAATAGTGATTAACCTTTTCGTTACGAATGTCGTCTATGGACGACATCAACATAACGTGCTGTGTGTACTGATGCCGTTCATGGACGACATCCGCATAACGTTCAAATATGGATTTAAATTATAGGACCGAATTATTGGGAGAAAGACATGTGCAGAGTATTTTGAAAAAATACATTATTATATTTTTTATTCATTGTTGGTCATCTTAGCCTCCTCCATGTTGACTAAACGCGATTTTAATTTTTTAAAAACGTACTGTGTGTATGCATGTCGTCTATGGACAACATGTTGCGTTTGTCTTTGCATCAAGATTTATCACTATGAGTTAAACAATTAAGAATTCTAGTCTTTTATTGTAATTTATAGTCCATTAGAAGCGAAATTTTTAACTTTTTAACAATTTTTATTGATAATGATAGAAATATCTTAAAATACATATATCGTTGTGCCTGTTCGTTCATTAGTCAATAATATGTTAATAGAGTCAAACCTATCGTTGTAAATCTATACTAAAACTAACAGTGTTAATATTAATCATGAGCTTTTTGGTAATATTACATATGAATTACTACAATAAATGATGTCGACTGTTGATATCGCTAGTAAATAAATATTAAAAAAAACTACTTCTATTATTTTACCTTAATTTAGTTACTTATTATGAAAGAGGTTGACAAGAGCTTGAAAAAAATAATCAATATTGATTACGGCCTGCTTCTCTCTCAATTATCTATTTTAAAATTTCAAAATCATATTTTTTCGGTAGGTACTCGAAGTTTCAAAAATTAACATTTCAAAAAAATCCAAATACATTATATTTCTAAGAAATAAATAATAGGATGTTTAATATAATGAATATCTCGAAAAAGCTCAATGAATTGTCAAAATTTAGATGCTAGGATGGACAGCTGATAAATAAAAATCAGATTTATCCTTAATGATATTGCTTTTATAGGGCATTTGCTCGAACCAATTAATATCTAAAATATAGATTCTGATTCAATTTGCATATTTTCTTAGAATATATAAATAGATAAATGTCTGTGTCTGTCGTCCTATGCGTTCTTAAACCATACAATCGTCGTGATAATTTGGGAAACTGTTAGGTATTTGACACACCGTTTATTCCCATATAGCTGTTGGCCTCCCTGAAGCATTTTGAGTTTTGAATTTGTTGAATTAATTTTTTTTATATATAAACCCTACATTTTTACCTTCTTACCAAACCCCTTTCTCGCAAAAGTTACAGTAATTTCATCATATTTCATATGAGTGTACGTTTTTGACTGAATTTCGATGCAAGTGTTTCGAGCTTATGAAAAAGTTTATAAGTTTTTTATATGTATACCCAACACAGCAACGCGTAATCGTGTACAGCTAGTTATAATATATTTGCATCCTATATTATTTCCGATAGTAAGATTTGTACGATATAAAAAAATATTATTTGAATGATTTTGTGTTAAAATTGCATCTAGTCAACATAGACTACACTAAGATGATCAACACTCAATAATTCAAAATATATGGTTTTTCTTTCTCCTTTCTCCCAGAGTAATTCGGTCCTGTAATTTAAATCCATATTTACATGTACTTCATAATGACGCCGAATGCGCATTCCTTCATCTCAGGTTAACAAAACAACTACCAATTATGATAAATATTTTTCTATTTCCTCGTTTTATGTATTTACTTTAGTGCCGACCGAATTCTCTCACTTGGCCCATTCTTTTCTAGTATTACTGCTTCGCTTCTAAACCATTGTTTTGTTTACCTATATACCACTCATTTGTCTATTTACTCAAATTCTTACATTTGTTTGATGTTTGTTAATGATATAATGCATTTTTATTCAATGTTTAAATTTGAGTTTCTTACATTTTTTTCTTGGCGTTTGATAATTTATGCATGAATTTATAATAACTAATACTTGCGCGACTTGCTGGCACTTACTAAATACACAAATTGATGTTGAAATTAAAGAAAATATGATAATTATCTATATTCGTAAAACTGTTAAACACTCAAGCGATAGTATTTTTAAAAACAAATGTATTTCAAATTTATTATTAGGACTATCTTTTCTGGGTTATCAAAATTTCAAATAAGAAACTATCATTAAGCACTAATCTTTATATATCTGACAATGATATGAAGATAATTTTGGAGTTGTGAATAATTAACTTTTTATAGAGCAAGTAACATCATTATCAAATAAAATGAAAATGTTTTTTTCCTGAACTTTCACCTTTCAATGCTTTGATCATTTTGGCATTTTTTGCAAAAAATGGAATTATATGCAGTTTGTATTGCATTTGCATGTGTGTTCGGATACAATATTTGGTTCAATTATTCTATCACGGATCAAGCAATATATATGATTTGAATGATGGGGTGTTAATTTACTACCAGGCCATTTAAGGTATCTAGGCTGCCTCTGCTAATTAAGGACAAATAAAACTAAAATTATTGACTGAATTACAAACTAGCATTTATACGATAAAATATCATTCGTTCTACAAAATAATGTAAAAAGCAATCAAAATGAAAACTATCATATTATGTGAAATATTACATTTTCATAATTTATATCATTAGAATACACAAACTAGAGATAGTTTGACATAGTATAAATTTCAGCTCGGTTATAAATATGAATTAATTAATTGATAAATATGGACAGAGAAGAAAGTAGTATAATAGATGTAGAGAATTTACCCAACTTTATTATCACTAGAATTAATTTTTACCAGAAAAAATGTTTAAACAAATTGATTTGAAACATATTCGCTAATATTACAAAAGCTCTCTGAGTTTTAGTATTATTAGTTACTACCAAGATAAAAGTGCAAAAGTTGTAAGTACTATGTAGTTATCAAAAATGATAATTGGACATATCTAACTCAAATTACTAACCATAGATATTATAGATATAATATTCATGGTTTTATTACCAATTTTTCGAGTTTTGTATCTTTATTGAAAATTTTCAAAGCTCACTTGTTGTATGCCTCGTAAAAATGTTTTATATTCATATCTTTGGTAATTTGTCTAGAAATTTGAAATGATTTTTACATAAATTAGGGCCCAAAAATAAACGTCAAAAAACAGTTCCATTTATAATAATCACAGAAATTTAAGGAACACTAGAGATATTAATAAGACACCATACATTGACCATTGACCAATCATTTTTAACGATAGAAGATTTTCGTGACATGTAGAGTTCTATATTTGATTAATTTATAGTATTAAAATAAACTAATAATTCTATTCAGAACTTTCAATATTGGAAATTTTGATTTTTATTCAAGAAATAATGCTTCTCTTTGTGTAGCTTTCTGCATAATATTTACCTTTACCTCTCATAGATTTTCATTCCCAAAAAAATATCTATTGTTTCTGATCCACTATCACACCGTTATGTAGATTCTGTATATTTCTTATTATCCAGAGATGGGTTTTGTTCAAGGTATGTCCAAATCTCATTATTGATATAATTGATACAAAATTCCTATTTTCTATTATGTTTTTGAACCAAGTTGGTTGTGCTAATTTTGCTTTTAATACTTTGTATGTTATATCCCTATTCTTTACTATTTCAGTAGGTAATTTTTTTTATTATTAGTAAGTTTCAGTATGAGTTTTTATAGTTATTTTATGCTTTAAGGAATAGAATACAAACAATCTCATTAAATTATATTATAGCAAATGACTTATCGAATTACTTTTATAAAGGCGCGAATTGCGCAATAAATACATTACATTGAAATTAGATTTTTCTTGATCTCGTGTCTTGATAATTGTGAAATTAGTTCTTAGCACTTAGGAATGGTTCAGGGATTTATTACTTCAGGAACGAAATTGTAAGAAGGTACAAGAGAAATTGTAAGAAATAAATAGGTACAAAATTATAAATACTTTCAAAACGAACACCATTAAAAGGATACAACCACTTTGTTTGTTATAAATCCAACCCGAGTATTTTCGGTCTTTTTGGTCGCGTGTCCTTGACTCGTGTCCGCCAGATGTTCGTCTTTGCTTTCGGGCACCTGTCACTTTTGAATCGCACATTTTGGGCATCGCGCGTGAACAGGTGTGTTCATACCCTACTCAGGTGGCGAGAAGAACGACAGCCACGATTTTGCAGGGTGCACAATCCTTTAGTTGAAGACACAAAGAAAGGATTCTTATCAAATTAAAATTTTATTTCCGTTTTATTCAGATTACTCATCTTATTATCATATGCATACCCAGCTGGAGAATATTTGAAATAATATTCAGAAATATAATTTATTGCATTATGTTTGTTTAATAAACGTAAAATGAATATGAATGTAATATTTAAATATTGGCGGATCAAATTTATGATAAAACATTTTGAGCTTGTAGATACTACTATTTTCAGCTACGGTTTTTTCTGTAACTAATTATGGCGATTTAATTATGTTTTTTTAAATATGAATGCGATTTATGCGGGTTATGTTATCACTAAAAATTCAAATTGTATGTTCACTGAAATTTATAATTGAAAATACCTCGAGCTTTACATGTTACAGAAAAATAAAACATATATTCAAACTCTAATTTCTGGAGTAAATTAGTTCTATCCTTCAATCGATGTTTTATTGACGAACAAGCATCACAAAAATCACAGAAAAATGATTGTGAAACAACGTATACTTCTTATGAAATTTTAAAATCGATGGAAATAATTAATCTGTAATAATTTGTCCTACAATTAACATCCAAATTTTATTTTTGAAGCATTTCAATTGTATTAGGATTTTTTTATATTTGTCTACCAGCTTCCTGTTACCTCCGATTAAGATTTGATCGTCGTTGGTTCCGTAATTATAAAAACTGACTTTTGGTATTCCGTAATAATCCCCCGTGAGCACATGTCGTGCTGACATGCAAATCAATCCGATGCATATTGTTGATATAACGGGATGATTACATTATTTTTAAATTGACGTAAATTTATATTTTAAACTTTATAAATGTGACACTTCAATGATATACTTGGATGAAACTTTAAGTTTGAATAACGTTATTTGCATATAAAAGCAATAACTGCAGATGTGCAGCAGATCGAACGTAATTTTGCACTACTTATGCAGAAACAGAATTGCTTTACCGTTATGGAATCGAAAATATAAATATAGCGAAAAATCTGAGGAATGATTGATTTTTTTCCAATTTACATGCTAGAATTGAAAAAACTACTACCAAGGAAAAAAAATTCAGGAAAACGTGACCATTTGATCTAATGCAATAATGAGCTATTTAATCATTGAACAGTACTTCCTTACTGGAGAAATTCTACTAAAAAATTAGCTAAAACTAATAAAGTTATAATACACTAAGTTCTGGTCCTAAAGAACCTAAACTTCTGATCTTACAGAAGTTATGGTTTTGGTATTACAGAACTTAGTTTTATTTGAAATGTAGTAAGATAGAAGAATTATTGTAGAATAGCTACATAATTATAGCAGCTTTTAGAAGGTAACCTGCTGGTTGTCCTATCTTTTCTTTAATATTTTTTATATTAGAGGAAATCTCAGTACCAGTTCTAATAGTTTTTTTTTTTTTGAGTTTCGATCCACTTGTTATGAAGATAGTTAGTAATTGTTTTGTTATGTTTAGAAAGCAATCTACTAGTTGTCCAATCCTTACTGTGATTTTTTGACACTTTACCTACAACTACTTGACTAATATATTCTGACTTGATGTTTCTAATAATGATGACATAGTTTAATTTACTGCAGCAATGCTGGAAAGGTTATTGTCACTTGAAAACATTATAAACTATATTTTTAAGTGAAAACGGACTGCTTGACATCAGGTTATCCGAATTTGAACCCCAAGGTAATTGTACAGCCAAAAGCTACGAACACTTCATGAATTAATCGAAATATAAATTAAATTTCCTTTTCTTGTAAATATAAGATGTTATTGTCATTTTTTGAAATCTCTAAGAAGACTCCGTTCATCATAGGGTGTACACATTAATCACGAGAGCGATTTTTAAGGATTTTTGGATTCTACCCTTTCCCTTGGTGATACATGGTGATATTTGATTTTACTACCCTCGTCCCTAACATCTAGTGTATTATTAGTACCTAGAGAAAATTGTAAAATTTTTAATTTTTAGAAAAAAATGTTCGGATTTTTTTCTTAAGATTAAATACAAGTGATATCTTACAACCCCCTTCTCGCCCACGTAATATTTTGCAATTTTTGTCAAACCCTCCTTCCGTCCTAAGGTCAGGTAACTAATCGCCTCCTTAAGGGTCTGAATTCGATATAGGCAATTTTATCCAAACTGTCCAAACGGAGTCCAAATTGTAATTTTTTATGGGTTAACTAAAACATACTTCTTGAATAAAAAAACTGAGATATGAGATAAAGGTAATCTCTTAAACTATGCGCTAAAGAGTACAAATTTCCATCCTACAAACGTGATGGTTTCTAATTGAATTAAATACTGTTTTCTCTTCACTAATAATATTTGTGCCAGGTCGTCCTTTTAAGTTTAAGTCATCAACTGTTTCGAATTTAATGTTCCTCGCGAAGTAGAATGGTTGGAAGCCGTAAGCGTAAGACGACGGCGCCTCGTGGCTGACCCAAATGTTACGCTGAATCACGAGAATTTAGAAATAAAACGCTATCGCGCACAATGCATTACCGTCACGGCATGCAATCATATCAATGCAAATGCTATTTAATGAAATTTCATATAATACAAACCGCTTCATTCGATATGTTGTGTACATTAACATAATACATTTTATTTAGATTATCATGTCAATAAAATGTCAATAACATGTGCGCGTAACATTTCATTATAAAAGGGTATTGGCAATCCTTGCAATTGTTAAGAATTATTGTTCTTGAATTATCAAAGAGACTTGATTATAGTCGCATGAGGTGTACGAGTATATCAATTGAGGATTTAATTAAATGTAGTTACTGTTATGCTTGTAAAGCTTGTAAAAATCCAAAGCTGATTATTTTTTTAATTCTCTCTATGTGTAAAATATGAAATTGTTTTAGATGTGCGTCAGGGCAAAATTTATATTGTATTGCCAATTTTGAACATACCCATAATACAGACCAAAAATATTATGATTATTTTTATAATATATCAAACAGAACAATTTTAAGTGGTAACTGATATCATTCCTGCTTGATATCAA
>NW_020537324.1:58641513-58691539 GCF_003426905.1 Ctenocephalides felis
GTCAACCATTTAATTGAAGAGATAATAGGGTTCGTACACGAAGATACGGGAAAAGACAGTGTTTTCACTTGGTTTTCTCAGATTATGTATGAACAGATCGTATTTCAGTAACATATAATTGAGAGCAGATAACTTTATAATTTTATAAGAGAAATATAGAATAAAAAAATACACATGTATTGAATTTTAGCATTTGTTTCAATAAGAATCCATTCATTTTGTATATATAACAAACTTGAGGCAAAGTATGAACACATTTTTTTCCAATTGAGAATTTTAATGTGTATTTGAAAAATGAGAAGATTCTCTGAATTTTCACAATTAACAGTTAAAATTTTGATATTGACTAATAATTTAGTCAAAATATTTTATATTTCGTATTGTTACGTCAAAAATTTAGTATTGTTACGCAAACGTTTCAAGACATTCTGAATCGAATGAGACCAAATTTCGAGAAAGTATGTGTGTGTGAGCCGATTTTCACCTTTTGTCGACTTTTTTCAGAAATTGCTTCACCAATTTCAAAATTTAAAGCCATTCGATGTAACTCGAAAATACTTGTATTATTTCCTTACAATTATTAGAAAATTTAAAACAAATTGTCGATGTTTATTTTTAAGGATTATGTTCTATAGGGTAAAGTTGGGCTTAAAGGTCCTTGAGTGAGATTTATCTCAACCGTTATCTCAAAAACCAGTAGAGTATAGTATAGTTTTTTATCGATAGTATTCTTAAAGTAGAAGGTTAAAGATAATTTAATAAGCCATCACCTTATTTCCATACAACGATAAATAGTATGTAGTAATAGTAGTAGTAATATTTATGAAAAATATTTTTTTGTTCGTAGTTTTTTTGGATTTGAGCCCTTGTATTTAGTTTAAACTGCTACTAAATATAATTTTTAAGTATACATTATTCAATCATTCTGTAATACTTATATTATTTTTAAGTTAGATTTAATATTTTATATAACCTCTACAAAAGCTGGTTGGTGGGGTAAACATTTCTGTAAAGAAAATATTGTTAATTGGGGAAGGTTTTGATATAGAAAAAAATAGAAAGGGTGGAGCAATTACCATATCTCAAAAAACAAGTAGAGTATAGTATTTTCCCTTGATACTATTTTAATGCAGAAGATACTAAAAAGATGTGTGTAACCAGCCATCACCTTAATTCATCCCACGTCTCCATCAAGAGATAACCGGCTATGTATCAATATACATAACAAAAGTATTATTACTCGTTCGAAGTTTTCTTAGTTTTAAGCTAACTATTACTTAGTTTATGAAACCTGAATATAATTTTCCAGTTTACTTTATTTAATTGTTTTATAACATGTATAATTATTTGTATGTTGGATTCAACAGTCTTTTTACATTTCTTTACAAGATTGCATGTGGGTGGGATAAAAAGGACCAACTAAACTTTTACCCTGGCAAAAATGTAAACTATAAAAAATAGTCAATAAAAAAACAAATCTAGGCAAAAAAGCAATTTTGCAAGAGATAAAAATAAATTGATAGTTATTCCATCTCTGATGATAAATATTTCTGACGAAATACTAGAAGATCGTTATAAACAGCGTGATTTTTGTGAAAATTGTGTCCATGAAATTTGGGTCTCGTATTGGTTAATAATGTAGCTATAATTTTTGTAAAGTCTCTTTAAAATTTAAAATAGAAACATTGGATCTTTTGTCCCCTATCTGTTTCTTCTCACACGCCTATGAGGAATAAATGGACAAAAGACAAACTTTAGACAAATATTAATAAACATACATCTATAATTAGGAATTAATTAGCTGGAATCTCTATAGAAATTAGAAAATTAATTAACTGGATAGAGTTTGATACATGTTTGTTATGTGTTGAAAGTGGTTCAATTTGTTGTGTGACAATATAACCGAACTGAAAGGTTAAACTGAATGTTAAATTGGATCTTTGTGCCTCGCCTATCCTTATAGCACAATATTTTATAAATGGTTAAGAAAACTCCTTAGATTCGTCTCAGAAATCTTAGTTTATTTTTCATATATAATAGATTCGGATTTTAGACAGTATGTAGACGATAGGCACAGGATGCTCCTGAAATTGAAGAAAAATTGGAAAATTTTAGGAAAACGGACGATTAAGTCTTATACCTTCAAGTATTTATTTAGCTTTTGTTATATAACAATATATATGTAGTTTGAAATTTATGAATTTTTGGGAACTGGTACGGATTTTTCTAATACAGTTACTCTACTACAAATACTAATTTATGCTAATAACATGGCAATGCAACATAAAGCAAATTCATGAATCTGTTTAAACACATAGAATAATATTTATATATGCACATATGCATAGATAACAGAATCTACAATGTTGCTAGTACGATGTGTATGTTGCAAGTTTTACATCTGTATGTTTGTCTGAGCGTCCGTCTAGACGAGTGAAACTCCTATCAGTTCAAAAAGCGGGCATAGGTAAATATCCTGATTTATGAAGCAATGATATTATTTGCAAGAGATGCAGAACGTTCAGAGTATTCCATTTACTCTATTCGTGAATTAAAATTACTCTCAACAGTCGTTACCATAATGTATTTTAGTCCATTTGTCCGACAACATTTGTTGATATATTACAACTACCATCACCGTTCAATCAACTATCTACGTAATTAATGGGAGATACAGATCCGAGAATTATAACTGTCGATTGGTTTTCGATCAAATATCACCACTACAATTTTATATACTACTTATCTTTATGCAATAAAATATGAAGGGCAGCTAGGAGTATGTACAATGAATTCTTAAATAGGATCTTAAACGACATTATTTTTTTGTCTCGATTGAACATGTAAACCGACCTGCATAATATTGTCATAGCTACTGTCCCCTAGGCCAACGCGATTAACAGAGCTGTGCAGGTCCGTCATTTTGGATATAGGGCATAATAGATATCTTTGACAATGTGTATCAATTTTGTGATTGCTGAATTATATATATAGTTACTTTGATTAATGTAAAAAAATCACAGCTGGGGCTACTTGAAACAAAAGCTTAGGGCTAGTTATATAGTTATAAGCTACATTACAATTTTAATTAGATCCTATTGAAAAACTCCCTTTACAGATAGCCCTAGCAGTAACATACAAGATAGCCCCTACAACTTGCAACATACAAGAATTATATACAGATTAAGAAAAAGATTGAATAGAATAATAATAATTTGTAGTATGAGAACACATGTAAATTGTGTTACAGTAGACACTATATCTTTTATTTGTTATATGATGATATCAATTGAAATTTACGTTAATTCATGATAAAAATGTATATACAGGAGACATTACATTATACATTATATAGTTTATTTGTATTTATTATAGTTTGCGTTGATGTTTTACGTAGAAATAAGACAAATTTCTGAACCATGTCAAAGAAAAGAATAAATCGTCAGAAGTATTATTGTCGTTTTTTCGTCGTTACTACTTGCTCCCAAATTGGGAGCCCCAATCACGGGTCATGTTGTAACACCGCCATTTTCTAAAATTGATTGATAGTGAAATAATGATATATTAATTTAAAATAATAGCTGTTACAACTATCCTCAGGCTGCCCTATATCAGTTTGCAGAAAAAGCAGAATTATTTCTACTAGTATAAACTGTTTCTATCTAGTTTCAAATTCGTACATCAAATTTCTTCATGTTTTGTAATAATTTAATAATATAAAATATGGTGAATTCTAGACAACAAAAGTATCTTACATATTTCATATCAATATAGAAAAATCTATTTGTACTGGTTAAGAATTTTCTTTGAAAATTAGTGACAAATGGATATTAAATGAGACGATAACTAAAAGATACTTATATTGAACTCATTGGGTACTTACATTGAATAATGCATGCATGAAACCATTATATATGTATAAATAGAGAAAAAAAGATAGAAATGTATTCATGAAAGGCAGAGCAATTTTCTATTTCCAACATCATTATATGTCATTTGATGTATTTTCTTATTTCATGCAATTTCAATTAAGAAAAGATCAAGTTGCGGTCGCGATTTCTAAGCTCGACGATCTCAGCGCAACAAAACATAGAAAATTTCCGCAACGATTAAAAATAAATACAGTCATCGTTGTTCATAACATTTCACATGCGCAACAATAGAATTTAATAGATACGCTAATAAATATGTTCTTATTCATTGCATGACAATACAACAAAAGCGCCCAAAGGTCGACAAAAAGAATTCTAGGGTCGGACGGTCTTTCGTCGGCGTTTCCGACATTTTTTCGACCTTATCAAGGTGAAACTGGAGGAAGTCACAAATTCTTTTCTATCGAGGAATGTTTTGTTACTTTTTTAATATGAAATTAGAAAAAATGCAAAATAGTTTTAACTCGCTTAATTTTTAACAAATTTGAATTTGTTGAATTACTGGTAATTTAATTTCAAAATACATATCTAATTAAGATCTTTGAAAGTTGTTTTACATATGAGAATTTTAATTTTATATATTAGGAAAGTAACTTTGAAATTAATTATAGTATAGTGTAACATTTTTTAATAGTTGCTATTAATGCATCAGTCCATCAGTCTTACCAAGTTTTCATTTTTTTGCTGAATGCAACTTAAAGCAAAAAACGTTTTAAAAAAATATTCATGTATTATATCTCTATTCTAATGTATTATGACAATTGTTTTGAACTCGATTTTTTAGCAACATATCAACATATAAAAATTAGTAAGAAACAGTTCTTTTAGAAACTAACTTCAACTTGGTAGATTATCAAGTTTATTTCCACCCAACTTAACGACTTAAATTCAGTGAGTGAAGTTCAAAACTCAAACTCAAACTGAGATTTTATTGAAGAAAATATACCACATAAAAAATATGATAGTTATGTTATAATTATATTTAACGTAGTTATTCTTACTCCAATTGAGAAATTCTAAAAAAATATCAACCACTTATGTCGAGTTGTTGATGAAAGTACCACATTGAAGTATCTAATCAAGTATAGTTTTGAAAAGTCAATTAAAGTAAATTAGTTATCATTGATTGGCAGATTTTGATATTAGTTATTAACAATGTTTTATCCCAATTGTTCGGGAATTCAGAGTTACCAATAATGGATAAATTCACTTGAAATAATCATTTCATGAAGATTAGAGAAACAGTTGTTAATTCATTTTTTTCGAATTTGCTGGAAATTCAAGCAGTTTAATTGGCTAGAAATCACAAGATTTCGCAGAAAATAAACTCTTGATATACAAAACAATTAGTAACCCAATATGACCTACGGTTGACAACTCAGAGGTGCGGCTAGTAAGCCAATCATAGCAATTCTGCAGAGGTACCAAAACATAATTTTAAAACATTGTAAACGTCCTGAACTATATACCTAATTGGGTGTTACCTCGAGACCTGCATATACGTACTATAAAAAACAAAACAGATTAAAAAGTTCTGAACCAGATACAAAATCTGGCTAAGTCAACATCCCAATCAATTGGCTATTGACCAGCTCAAACCTCTGCCACCTAATTGACTCAAGAAACAAAATTATATACACAACAATTATTAACCCAATATGAACTTACGGTTGACAACTCTGAGGTGCGGCTAGTAAGTCAATCATAGCAATTCTGCAGAGGGTACCAGAACAAAATTTTAAAACATATTGTAAATGTCCTGAACTATGTGCTTAACTGGCTGTTACATCGAGACCTGCATGTATTTATAATCGAAAAAGATACAAAATCTGGTTAAGTCAACATCCCAATCAATTGGCTATTGACCAGCTCAAACCTTATCGACCTACACGACTGAAGAAATAAACTTGTAATGAAATAGTATATGAAATTAGTTAAATATTTACTGCAATAATTATATGATAGAAGGAGCCATCAATGGACAGTTGTCCTTCATACGCCTTATTATTAAGGGGGCCATTAATCACGTGATCGACATTTTAAGGATTTTTGATCCCTTATAAAACAATTTAGTCTATTAAACTTATAGAATGCTAATAAATATTTTGATAGAAAGTTTATCTATCACAAGAGAAAAGAATTAACAGTTTACTTGAATTAATGTTGCTCGCGATCAAAGATTCTAGTTTCCACAATTTCCTTAAGACATCTCATCTACCTTTTATACTTCGAGCGTACCCCTAGCAGAACAAAAATCTGCGGTCAGCGCAACCGACAACTCCTATTTGCAATCTCGCTCTTGTTGAATGCCGTGCATTTTTTATTCTGATAAAAGCATGCAAGTCTATTTGATACGGCGACAGATGAACGTTCTACACCAACACACTTTAAAATAAAATATACTTAGAATAAAGAAAATACTTGTAAAATGTTTATGGAGCTCTCGCAAATATGCACATGCAGATAGGATGGAGAAGAAGAGGCATAGAAGTTCTGCAAGATTTATGCATACATTAGACAAACAAAAAACAACAAGAGCGAAGAATAATAGTAAAATTACATAAACGTTCTAGGCAATCTTGGTAACTAATCGAATTCCTCGTATACGCGCAACATTGTATAGAAACGACGAAGACGCATCAAAAATAGTTTTCCCTAAGACATATGATTAATTGAACGCTGTTGAAATAGGATCATTTTCAGGGTTTGGCTGTTTAAGAGATTACATTTAAGAGTTAGTATTTGTGTGCTAATTAACAAATTACACGTATAATTATAATAAAAGGTATAATTATATTTAAATAAAATGTAAAGTAGGGCAAGAAGTGTGATAAGACTTTAATATAAACACTAATGAATTTAAAAAAAATGTAGTATTATGAAGTAAAATAAATAAAATAAACAATTCAAAGACAATAAACAAATTTTTACTCATAAACATAGCTTGAATACGTATCACTTTTGTCTAAAGAGAATATTGAATAAAGAGAATATTAGAAAGCAACAAGGGAGCGTAATCACGTGATCGATTTTTTAGTGATTCTTAGACCCCCCTTCCCCTTTGGTGGCACGTCATGATATTTAAAATTATCCCCCCAACCAAACATCACGTGTATTTGTAGTTACGTGAAATAGTTCGAATTTACAAACAAATCGTATTTTTAATTTTTTTTGTGTGGAATTTAAGTAACAAATAATTACACGTAAACGTATTACTAGAACCCTCCCACCACCATGTGATTTTTGTCAAACTCTCCCTCTCCCTAAAAGCCAAACGTGATTATTAGAAGCATCCCTAACATCCTGCAAAACTACACAACTTAATAATAATAACAAGTAATACTTTTATACAATACTATTCATTTTTTCATAATTGAAAGACTCTTATTACTAAAATTAATATGCATAAAACAAAATGCCATTGATGGATAAAAATTAAAATTCATAAACATTAAACACGTTGAAACACTTAATTTTTTAAGAAAACTTATCATACAGAAATAAATTGAGTATATTCACAACAATTATACTAATATATTTTAATTATAGACTTTATTACAACAGGTTAACAAAATATGCGCAGAAAATTAAATTACTATGCATAATACAAAATGTCATTGATCGATTAAAATTAAAGTTCATTAGAAGAAATCAATTGCTCAATAAAGAATTTATCATGAATAAATAAATTTGAGTATTTTACATCAATTAGACAAATATATTTTAATTATGGAATTAACTTTGGTAATTAATCGAAGATTATATTTAAAAGTAAAAAGTAACAAGTGAAGCTAGGGAAGTTTCCCATACACATACTTCATACAATTTTTAAAATCATATACTTTTAGCATACCTTATTATTTCATTAACTATCTATACTTTCAAATAAAATTAATAATGTATTCAGAAAAACAAACAAAATATGAGCTATGAAATATACTAAAGCATATTGTTTGCAAATTGAATAATGCATATAGAATTTATTTTACGAGGTGTATTTTATATTGTTATTTACAGACGTACGATATATTTGCTGATCAAACATAAATTTATAAAAGTATAAAATATAGACGGTAGCAAATAGAAAGATATTTTTTTAACTTCCCATAGGGTAAGTTATAAGAATTGTAAAAAAATGAAAATGAAATATTTTACATATCTATATGTTTCAAGGTGTCTCAACATTTTGACATATTTTAGGACAAATAGATGTTTGTTGTGTGTACGTATGTATGTACGAGCGGAATCAAATTGATTTCAATTATTCAAAAATGGCTATTGGACACATGCACATTAAATCATCAGATAATACATAGAGATTTTAATAACAATAATAATACAATATTTGTTTCCTTTTCTTTGGATTCCGCATCAAAATTCACAATGATTAAAGTTAACTTATATATTATTTGTTCATATTATAACAAATGTTCTCGACATTTTAGACAGAATGGTTCAACCGACTTGAATGTGTTTCAAAAATTTCAATTTTTGTTTAAAAAAAAATCTATAAATGTTAAAGCTATTAGAAATATTAAATTACGGTACGAAAACTTCCAGCAACTTGTCTCAAGACAAAATGCAATGCACTACTAGTTATTGGTTTCTATTCAAACACAAAAATAAAGTATAAATAAAGAATTTCCCAAACAAAAATACCTGAACCAAAAACTATCTATGTATTTACTGCATTATACTAAATCAATTCGGATTAGTGTATATTTATATAAACTATATAGAATTATGTGCATTGGTTTGTTAGTGTATAGTATACACATATTCGTCAACAGGTTTCCCGTGGGGGCTTTGTGGGGGGCGGACGGGGGCCATCGTACTTACACTCCACCACACTCGTACAAACAAACTCACAAACACAAACAAATTCTCAGTCGAACACAATCGTATAGTAAGTTGTGTGTATGCACGTGTCCAGGTCGCATTCCCTTGCAGAATCTCCGAGGAGTCGCGAGCGTGAGAAACTATGCGGCATCGGGATCGCGGTTGGTGGTACGCTGCTGCGCTCGAACAGAGCTTCGGCTACACGAATTCTATCGCCGGAGAGCTGGCGATCGCATCAAATAAACAACGGCAACGACAGCAATTGACAATATTATTCAATTTCGACGTTTCTTCAAAGTTTGAGATACTTATAAGTCAAAACTTCGAATAAATATCAACAACGACAACGACAGAAATTGACAATTTTATTAAAATTCGACTCCTCTTTAAAATTTTAGATACTTATAGGTGAATACTTCTAATAAACAACGACAACGACAGTAATTGACAATATTATTCAATTTCGACGTTTCTTCAAAATTTTAGATACTTATAAGTGAATACCTCAAATAAATAACGACAACGACGACAGCATTTAATAATCTTATTAAAATTCGACTATTCTTTAAAATTTTAGTTACTTATAGGTGAATACGGCAACGATAGCAATTGACAATCTTATTCAATTTCGATTTTTCATCAAACTTGTAGATAAGTCAATACTAAAAAACCATAATAATTATATATACATATGTAGCAAGAGGTGTCGTAATACTTATTTTCCCAAATCTTAACAGCAATCACAACCTTATGTCCTATGTGCTGTTGGGGTGGTAGTATTTTTAGATGGTAACTAAATAGTTAATCCACCCATATTTGATGATTATTAGAATTAATTTAAAAGAGCTGACCTTTTATTGATGCAGCAATTCTGGCCAAAGGCTATTTTCACTTGGAAACATATTGCTATCTATATTTCCAAGCGAAAACCATTGTCACAACTGCTTCACAATTAATTGCTTTCGTATATCCTTTCGTTATAAAAATGAACGTATATGAATTGTATAAATGTAAACGTATGTAAACGTATATAAATGAATGTATATTGATAAGATGTAAGATGTAAATACATCTTAGAAAATTATAGTAAAAAATTTTGAAATATAAATTTTCAAAAAATTTATGATCAAAAATTGGTGAAAAAGAAAGTCAGCAGTGCAACAATAGAGATATTGTCTCAAATTTTCCGAAATCATAATCGAATTAGTTTTATCTGAAGATGAAAAAATAATTTAAACTAATAGTGGTAATGTAATGTGATTAAAATAATAATTTTCTCCAAAGAGATATTCAAAAATATCCGCCAACTCTCTTATTAAATACTCGATCGCCAGTGTTGTGCTTGTTCCTTGAATATCGATAGGTTAAAAGTACGGTAGTGCTATTCGTATATCTAAAACCTATGTTAAAAGTATAAAAAGCTATGGTACCAATGCCAAAAAAAGATCTAAATTAAAAAAGTAACAAAACCAAGCATATCCACGTGCATATGAACCAAGTTTTTAAAAAATCTAACAATAACTATATTTTTTAAAAATAATTCTTTCCAGAAATTGTGGCTTATTTATCTCAAAAAGTGATACATTTAGAAGTAATTTTATTTGATATATGCTCGATCTACTTGAACAGTGTTCATTAAATATTATAAAATTATAATTTTATATGAAAATTAAATAGTAGATATCCACAAATTATTATCTTCACGTTTTTCAAAAAATGTTTATAATAAATATTTGTTATTTTTAATTAATGGTTCGACCCACAGTAAAGATTGAAATAAATTAATACTAAACAAAATTTGTTTATATTTTAATAATTATTTGCAAGTTTAGTAATTTTTTTATTTCGACTACAAACATTTTCACGAAGCAGAAAAAAAACTGACAATAAGTGTTTGCAGAAAACTGATTCTGAAATCGTTGACACTCCTTTATACGACCTTCGATAATTAGTCGATTAATAATATCAAAATGATTTCATTAACTTTTAGTTCTCCAAGAAAATGAAGTCATTCAATTAATGGAATTTATTTTATTGCATCATTCATCAATTCATCATTTTATTAATTGTTCATCAAATATTAATAAAATCACCTGCTTAAAATAAAGGTGTAACAATGATAAATCTTTACGAATGATAAATTTCAAGAGAAAATTTTATTTTAAATTTGAAAATCAAAGCTTGAATTTTTCTTCACATAAAAGATAATCGTCATAAATATAAATGTATTAAATTTTATCAAATAGTACAATTCAACTCCATAAATTAAGTCCTGTTGAACAAAATAAAGTATTTTGATCTAAATATATTTGCTGCATTTAGAAAGTTGAAGGAAAAGCTCATATTTTCAAGTTAAATTTAACAAATTCTTGATGAACGACTAAAATGGAAATTTCAGTAACATAGGCTAAAATATGACTAGTTTTATAGCGATTGATTAAAATGAGCACATTCCTAAACACTTAATTGTAGCATATGCAGGAAGTACAAAGAGTCCGAAGAAATTCACAACGTAAACATTATTTTTCAGTAAAAATTTGTTTTTTATTTAGAAAGTAGATGATTAGAAATAAGCCCTTTATGTGCTTGTTCAACTTTCATTTTAATTTTTTTTAAACTACACAGGATAAACTTTTTTCAACTTATTTTATGATAGTTACTATCAATACTATTATCTCCCTATTATATGAAGTATTTAAAGTGAATGAGGTTAAATAATTTATCAAAGATGCATGATGATATCGCATTTGCTACGTAATTATTTGTAGAGAATACTTTATCAATAAGTTCAATCATGATATTATAATTGAATATTTGTTTACTGACAATTAGAATTTCGTCCAAAAGAAAAGTCCAGCAGTCCACCAGTCCACCAGTCCACCAGTTGGATGCAACATGTGTGTTCGCGAGCCAAATATGAATTTGACGTCAAACTGACGTCCGAACGCTGAGTCTGTTAATCAATCGCCTTAACATACCACCGTACATCTGTCAAATCAAATACGTCTGAATTGTCATTGATAAACGGACAGTCTCATTTGTCGGTATGATTATACCGAATATGGAAATGTGGCGACGCAGATATATCATTTTGTTAATGCGATAATATAATCATGAATGTAGGAAATGTCTTAAGCTTCAATTATTCACCATTGATATATCAATGTTGGAATGGGTAAAGTTACTTCTATTGCTTCATTATGAATCAGGTTTCATTTTCCAAGATATTTGCACTAAGAACTATTGAAAGACTATTGAAATTCCCCCCCCCCCAATTTGGGGATTGAAACGTTTATTGAAACAATCGTGGTGTTATTGTATTGTATACTGCATGAAGTTAAGTATATGTGCTTAATTTTATCAATAAAAGTAAATCGTTTTTTGATTTATGGAAATTGGACGTTCTGGTCTCTCCAAAACTGAATTACCATTTTTCGCACTTTTGACCCCGTATCTTCGAAACAGCTGGACCTGCCTTGTCCAAAAACTAACCAGCACGTCTCTTTATCAATCATTTTATCAAGGATCAAATGTTTTTTAAATCATTCAAATCGGTTGACTCGTGCTGCCGAAATCGTCGACAAAAGTATATATCCGAATACACACACATACATATATTTTTCTAATGTATGCCAAAATGTTCAGAAGGTTTTAAAACTTAGACATAAAAATTTTCATTTTCGATTATTTTGATTACTATAAGTTACCCTACGGGAAGTTAATAATATTATTTTTTTAAAAATCCTTTAGATTTCAAATATGTCTAAACTGATCTTCATAAAACTAAATATACAGAAGTCCATCGAGTTTCCTTCTTGAAGATCTCAAATTTCTTTCTTGAAGAGCTTTTTTTTTAAATATACCTCCTGAACTTAGTTTTCAATCAATTCAAATTTAACCAAATAGCACATTTCACATATATAAAACAAAATAAAATTTGAAATGTTTTCAACACAAAGTTATCGAATTAAAATTTAAATTAAAAATTGAAAACGTATTGGTTAAGTAATCTTTAGATAGAATTTTAAAAAGAAAAACACGGCCAAAATAAATTACCACATTTTCAAATAAAATTAGAAAATATAGGATATGTTCGATCATAAAATTCTCATTATCTAAATTTAAAGCTTTTGAAGTCAGTTAGAAAATATAGATGATAAAGAAAATTTACAGACGCCAAACAAAGAAGCATTTAATTTAGATTTAAATAATATTCTAAATAATAATCTAATTTATTATTAGAAAGTAATGATTTTAGATGAAATATAAACAGTTTTGCAAAGTATCTGCGCACTATTTCCATCGCGTCCTAAATTTTTCACTCTACCACACTGACTATTTCTATTGTATCATAATTTCAATTCCGATCGCGGCTTTCGAATTGGAAACTATAGTAACAGTATTTTACAGTTTTTAATATACAAATGATAAGTTATAACATTTATTTAACAAAAGCAAAACAAACAGAGTACTGAATGTACATAAGTTCTCGATTCGATACACAAGAAGAGCAATGCATTCCTTATTGTTAGTCTCGTGCTCTTGTGGGATCCAGGCCGAGAAACAAAGAGTCGCATTCCAGCTTAGACAGGGCTTAGAAAGGATCGATATAGGTGAAATACTAGGTTCTATTTATGGTACTTATTGTTTAATTTCTAGGTATACCGTTGAATCGTCGGCTATTGAAAGAATTTAATTTTTTTATAACAAAATTTGATTATTGCTGTTAATTTAATTTGTCTCATTTCTAAAAATGAGTAAATTAAAAATTTTATGACTGCTTACTTAAAATTGCAAATATTTCTTAGAATGAATAAAATACATAGGTATTTTTTTCAGGGACTTCGAAAGTTCGAAAAACTATTTCTATAAATTAAAAAAGCTTAAGTTTATAATTTGTAATCATAGTATTTAAATTCGAAAGAAATTCAATTGAAGGGGTGGTTTAATTCAATTAATCTAGTGTAGAGGCGTGAACATTACGTCAATTTTATATCATTATCATATATCATTATAAAAAATGCAATGAATTTTTTATAATTTATTTATCAACGTTACAAGAGCACATGAAAAAGTAAAGAAAAGTGAATAAATTAAGTTAATTTTTAAAATTAGTAGTTGATGAAGTACAAACATTGGAACCCTTCTAAAAATCCCAAATAAAAAAAAAATCTAGAATGTTGTCGCAATGGCAATATAATACTAGGATTAAGATATAGATTTTTTTTTACAAAATTCGATAAAATGGTAACTATTTGAAAAAAGAACCACTTTTCTTCTCACTTTTTTGGGTTTCGCAAAACCAAAATTTCACTAGAAATCGTGGGCATCATATTGAAAAGTACGGTTTTGAGAAAAGCGCGTTTAAAGTTTCGCAAAACGAAGGAAACAGAAGATGATTATTATGACCAAACAGTAACTCCAAAAATAATTGAAATGTTAAATACCCTCTCGTACACATATTCTTGAATAGTTGAACTTTGAAAATATCAAAACAAAACGAATTTTCTTTAGATTCTCCACTAGAATACCCCTTTAAAGGGGCTTAAGTTTCTTATTTATAATCATAACAAATAATTAATATGATTATATAATTTTTATTGTATCAGAAACTTAAAAAATATTTCACATACATTGATGAAAATTCCGATCACAAAATATTTATTATCCATACCTTAAATTCAAGAAATAAAAAACAATGATAAAATTTTTAGAAACTTAATAAAATATTGCCAAAGATCATTAACGTGGTATACATTGGTTCACTTAAAGCTAAATACTTAAATTTTCACTAAAATACCCTGTAAATAGGAGCTCAAGCTTCTCATTTATAATCATAACAAATAAATAATATGACTATATTATTTTTATCATATTATAAGCTCAAAAAATATTTAAGATGCAATGATCAAAATTCCGATAACAGATTATTTATTATCCATTAAAGTATGTGTATTCATGATGTGGGAAAAACTGTTTCAATTTTTAGAATCTCAATAAAATATTTTCATAGATCATTAATGTAGTATACATTGGGTCACCTAAATTTGCTTATTAACTCATCACCAAATATATATTTAGCAACTTTATTTTAAATTCTGTTGAGGCTTACTAACAAGGAATCAATTTGTTCCAAAACATATGTTTGTTCTTTAATCATTCTAAAATAACAACTTTGTTCTGCTTGTCTCTATATTAATATTTTAAATCCCATCTAATCAAAATTAAAAAAAAAAATAGAAAAAATTGATGATAATATAAAAAACTCACAATAATCTAAATAAATAATTAATTGATTCAAGTTTTATTTTCTAAATTGTGCGTCAAAAAACTCCATTACTAATTTTATGTTACTTCTTATTGATTTGGAATATCAAAACAATGTAGAATTAAATTAATCTAAATAACCAAAAAAATATTTAGTTTTTAAAAATATATTTTATTACAAGCTTGAACGCTATGAAAGCAGATACTAATGTCTAAACCAAAATAACATTTTTTTTGTAAACACAACCCAAGACAAATATAAAATTCACATTATATTTGTAGATCATCGCCGTTGCTTCTCATATTTTGCTCTCCGCGCTTCCAGCTTTTATCTCCAGAGCAACATTGTTGTACGAAGATCACATCACAAGAGATTGTTCGGCAAATATCCGGATATAGAATGTTTGTTACGTTTTCTGTCATGTAATACACCGTTACGAACCGGAGATGTAAAATACCAACGAGAGGCTTCCGAAAACCATTCTGCTCATTATCGCAAAGCAAACTAATTGGATTGGAATTATTACCAAGAGCGTGTACTTGTAGCCGTTCACATCTAAAAAATGTACTAGCAGAAAAAGATTATCGTTTCTGGAAATAGTCATCATATTTTTATAGCAACTTGACTGGGCAGGAGATTTCTTACTGGCAATAGATACGTATCTCGAGAATCACCATCTTTACAGTAAATCTTTATTAACTTCCCGTCGGGTAAGTTATGCGGCGCTTGCACGTTGTCTTTAAAATAGCCACGTAGCATGATTGCTTTAAAAAAAAGTTCAAATTTTTCAAAAGCATCAAATTTTTCAAAAATTTCAAAATCCTCAATCTCAATCTTTTTTTTAAATTTAAATCGGTACGGGAAGTTTCTGCAATTTGCCTTAATGATTAATGCAATGCACCATTAGTTGCTAAATGTATTTTATAAAATATTATTCATGTTAATCATATTTTTTTCCTTTTTTAATTATTGTGAGTATGATACTAAACATTCTTTACGTACATGCACCCAAATATTATCACCATAGTATTACTATAATACTATACTAACTACTAACAAAAAATATCAAATTTAACCCTTTCGACGCTGCGAGGGTCATCTATAGACGACATTCAGATTACTAATGTGTGTGTATGGATGTCGTCTATAGATTACATAATAGTATGTATGGACGATACCTGCCTAAATTTCTTTGTGTACGGGTGTCGCCTTTAGACGCCAGCCAATGTATCGACCCATGCTTCCAGATTTCACTATGAATTAAATTGAAATAATATTGAAAATTCTAATCTTTTTACTGTTTTTTTTTGTTCTTTAAAAGTGTAATTTTTATTGATAATGATTGAAAAATCTTAAAAGCTGTTGTTATGCTTGAATTGTTCACTAGCGCTACGGCGCGTGCCGTTGTTCAGTATAGCAGGATCATTATCCATGATTTATCATTATGGATAATAAATGTATAACCTATCCAAAAATGTCACCATGAGAAACATTTGCACGTCCTTTTTCTGTTTTTGCATTAACATTTCAATTTACTCTTAATGCTACTTTTGGTTTCGAAAAAATGGTAATATGTTGGACAACCGAAACATTGGTATAATGGAAACAAGACAATATTTCAGAACATATTTATTGATTTTGGTAATGCTACTGTTAAAAACAAAACAAATCCTCATTATGAAGCTTACAAAGAAATATACTGATTTAGAAATTAATCTTTTCAGATACTCGAAGGTAACAAATTGAAATGGGAAAAACTGAAGAAAGAACATCTCTTTCGGATTGGAATATTTATAAATGGCAATATTAAAATATATGATATTTATATCTAATATGACTGCAATAAAATTTATACTATAGAGATCTAAATCAAATGCAATTAATAAACGATAATATAAAATAAAGTTTAAATATTGAAAACTTACATTTCTTTAGACGCGAGTTCTGTATTAAAACATACTAATTTCTATGCTCATGCCCTTTGCCCGAATGTTTATTTAATGACATACTGAAGTTGATCAAAGTAATATTTCTTAACATGGAAGGAAGTTGTTATTTCAATTTTCATAAGAAACACAAACATCAAAGCGAAATATATCTGATGTTGCTTCTACATCTCCGAGCAGACGAACGTCCGAGTTACCTTCACAAATATTTTCTTAAAAGGTAAATAGGCATAGTGCGAAGGGTGCCTCTGCGCCTTCGTGGAATATAGATCAATCCCGAAATCAATTCCTCGAAATGTGTCCGTGAGATATTTGTGAGAAAGGGAATTTTTAAGGCGATAATCAGGATTATAAAAAACGATAACTATGTTCCGTTCGAAGTAGAGCGGCGATTATAAAAGACTGTCGATGGCGTTCAACTTATTAATCAGTATATGAATTAAGTAATGACAATAAACGAGTTGTTACAAGAACTCAAAAATCGTAAAATTAGCTTCCATTTAAACGTTTTTTATATTACATATTATTTTTATGTATTATTTTTCATATTAAGTATAGTAAGTAAATTATTAAGTAGAGTAAGTAGAGTCAGCACATATAGTAAGACAAGGAAGTATATTTCTCAGTAGAATAAGTAGAATAAGTATAGTAGCAAGTAACTTAGGTAGTTTTAAATAACAAAAACTTTTTGTATTTTCTTATAAATAAATTTAATTTTAAAACACAAAAATATAACTAGTGGAGCGCGTGGCATCGTGCCTTAAGGCAAATTGCTGGAAGCTTTAAAAAGATTAACATTTTTGAAAAAACAAATTACTATGAAAAAATAAGATTTTTGGAGAACTATAAATTTTTGACAAAAATGAACTTTTTTTAAAAAAAAATACTTTTTGAAGAAAAATTTATTTTGAAATTAGAAATTTTGAATTTTTTTTTAAAGCAATCGTACTGCTTTAACTGCATGGAGACGAAATATCGAAGCGCGTCAGCGCCGTGTCGCTGTCTAACGGATAAGCATTGGTACGGAACCCATAGGAATGTAAACAAAATTTATACTTATTGTTAAAATGTCTATAAAATATTTGATAATTTGATGTGCATATGTCTAATGATCATTTTTGACCGCCAGATGGCATTTTTTTTTACTTTTCTCACTAGGTCTCCGAAACCGCTAGACCTGCCTTCATGAAAATTTGATCAGTTCTTCATTTGGCGAAGGCAGGTCTAACCGTTCTGAAGATATGGGGCAAATAGTGCCAAAAACGGTAACTCAGTTTTCAAGAGAACGGTCCGATTTTAATAATTCAAAAAGCATTCGATTTCTATCGATTAGGAGACGCGCTGACTAGTTTTTATCAACCGATTTGAATGATTCAAAATATATTAGATTCTTACTGATAGAGAAACGTGCTGATTAAATTTTAGGCAAAGACAGCTCCAGCCATTTCGGAGATACGGAACAAAAAATGCTCAAAATTAAAATCACTTTTTTGCGAGAACGAAGCATCCGATTAGAATGATTGAAAAAATATTCGGTTCATATTGACGCAAAGACGTGCTGATTTTTGGAAGGCAGGTCTAGCTGTTTTAGAAATGCAGAGCAAAAAGTTTTGAGAGAACGGAGCATCTGATTGCTGGTGTTGACAGTATTAAGATATGATATATGATTAGTATTTGGGAAAGGCGATTTTATTTTTATTTATATAAAAATCACTTTTTATAAAATTTCCAAAAAAAATTTTTTTTAATATATCAAAATTCATTCGGATTTTAATTTTATTTCAGGCAAAAAATATTCAAAATTCTTCGACAATTTTATTACGGTACGGAAAGTTCCAGCAATTTTTCTTAAACCACGGTGCCCCACTAATTGAGGAATGCACATTACTGTGTACATAATAGATATCATTCAAATTGTGAATGTTCAATCAAATGCTCATTTTTTATAATGCAAATAATAAAAATTAGAAAGTATGAATTTGCGTTATTAAAAAACTGATGATTATTCAGCAAATATAATTAGCAAATGATTTTTGCGCTATTTAGGACGTGGGATAAACTCCTGAAGTGCAATTGGTATACATACTCGATTTGGTATGATTGTTTAGTTTAGATTTAAAAAAAAAATGTGTATTGAACTAGGAAGAAATTCTAATGATATCAATATTTTATCGAATCGGAGGATCGACTGTTTCATTTCGGATGCATTCTTGTCGAAGAACCGATTGCAGCACTGTCCATTCGGGATGGTGAATGTGTGTGTCCTGAGCAGCGTACGGGAGATAGGTATGCCTTCTGAGAACTCGGGTGCGGGTTTTTAAACCATCTCGCCAGCCAACACACTTTATTGCATTTCACACTATATACACCGCGGCGCATACAAACGCGTACACAACACGCTGGAAATGCTATGCTGGCCGCCTTGGCTTGGCCGCGGTCGCGCAACTTAAGCTGATGTCACATATTACTTTGGGGAAAAATCGGACGTCTTTTTTTGTTTGCCACAATAAGATGTCATTTTAGATCAATCCTTATAAGTTCTTGATAATTCATTTATTCTGTGATCTGGTAATAGAAACCTTGAGCAAAATTTTTTAACAATGTTTGAAAAAGGAATAACATTATGATCGGATATTAAGATAGTGGAGTCATCAACTAGGAGTATAATATAAAACAAAAACAAAAGAAAAATAGTATATAAGTAAAGAAAAGAAAAATAATACAGAAGTATCCAAATGAGATCATTGAATAACTTCAATAGGCTGGTGTTCTGGCTTTACAAATACTCTTTGTTGGCTAAATCGTTTGGATAAACGTCAATTTTACTTTTGTAATTTGAAGCGGAAAACGATCTTAAGTTTGTTCACTATAGTGAAACACATAACAATAATGGATAGTTGTTCAGACGTATTTTCGTTTTATTATATTGGCCTACCCCTGGTAGACTACCCCTGGTAGAGGGGGTAGCGGTAAGTTTGATAGGACTAATTGTGAAAATAATAGCGGTAATTGACTTCTAAAAGTAAAGTCCGCAAAACAACATGTGTAATAAATAATGAAAAAATATATCTTTTTTAATTATAACTTAGTAATAAATCAGTGAATTTAATAAAAACTGATACATACAAATACAAAACTAATCAAGCCTATCTGGACGTATGGAGTGGAACTGTGGGGTTGCGCTAGCAAAATCCGAATATTACAACTTCAAAGACTGCAGTCAAAAACCTTAAGATTGATAACCAAAGCGCCCTGGTACGTCTCAAACAAAATTATTCACAACGATTTTCAGATGGACACAGTACAAGAAGTAATAAAAAATAGATGCATATCCCATTTTGACCGTCTTAGAGAACATGAAAATGCTGTAGTCATATGCATCGCTGAATCTTCGAATACCAGGAGAAGATTAAAAAAAACAACCTATTTATTTACTATAAGTAATAAGGGCTTTCATTAGAGAGTTTCCTAAACAAGCCACATTTGCGAACTCAATTTCGAGTTCGAATCCATCTCAATAGCTTAATAGAATAATAAGATTCTGATTGCTATTATAATTGTAAAAAAAAGAAAAATATCTTGTTTTGCATCAATAACTGAAAGGATATACCTACTATACCTTATATGAAAACTACATAAGCAATTGCCGTGAAAATTTGAGAAATTATTAGGTAAAACACAAAAAAGGTAATTTCTATTAACACCAAGTGTTAAGGGTCATCCATCCCGAATTTTTATTTTTGGTCATTTTTTTTATAATGCATAAGCATATAACTTTTCACTAAATTTTCACCCTCTTACCACAAACCGATAAATTGTAGAAGTTATTGTAGTAAATACATAATTTTTAGTCTAGATTTCTTTGAACGTTTTTAACTGAATTTCGAAAGAGATTTTTTAAAAAAGCTCGATTTCACACAAAAGACAGTTTAGTTTTATAGTGGTTCTCCACGTATAAGAATAAAAACAAATGCTGTTAAAATATTGGTATAACCAATTATAACAAATTGATTATACTCAATTAGAATTATAAGAAATAATATTTGAACTCACCATTTGATTTGTTTTTGTTTTCAGCACACAATATTAGAATTTTGGTCCTTTCACACAAATCCTGAAACAAAAAAATTAAAATGTAAATGGAGCAGATTTAAGTCTAGTAAACTAATTCACATCTACATAATATCATTATTACCGAAAATGTGTGCAGGTGTGATTAATGTAAATCTAATAATGTATAAAATGTATAAATATATACATATGTAAGATCAGGTAATAGCATCGCTGATGTTTTTATAATACATGTCCGGTCATTGTAACATTTTTTTGCAAAATGTGTGTTTACTTAGCGGATATGAAAGTTGATTGTGTATATTAATAGAACTATTGATTTCGTGACATTTTGTGTAAATATAGGTTACATTTTTTAAATGTATACGATTTCATAATAAATTATAATTAAGTTCATTTTTTATCAGATCAGTAGTTTGCATGTATTACCAGATATTTGAAATATAAAAGCGGTTAATGACATGGCGCATCTGATGGTTTTATGACTATCGCGTTACGCTCAATAAGAACTGAAGAATAAAAGAGTTATAAGAAACGAATAGCATCATTGGAATATAAACGTTCATGCAACAAAATAATATTCAAGAATTTTAAGGTAAATTACATGACAAAATTAAATTAGATTGGTTTGATTTGTGGTCAAATAATAATGAAGTTATTACTCGATTGTTTAAACCAAATAATTATATCGAACTATATATTGAATTGAAACTACGCATATTTTGTATTTTGTAATTCTCTTTCAACAAATGTGTGCTTTTAGCTTCTGATAGATACATCCCATCATTGATGAGATGATGGGATGTATCTATCAGAAGCTAAAAGCACACATTTGTTGAAAGAGAATTACAAAATACAAAATATGATGGGATATCATTAGAGATTTTCTGTAATAAAAATAACCTGCAATATACAAACTAATCTGCACTAAAATGTGCATTCTACCAAAACCTGAAAAAAATGAAATAAAAATAATAAAAAATAATTAACAAAAAAGCAAAATTAACCATTTCCAACGTAAGTGTGTCTGCGCTCGCCTGTCTGTATTTTGGATAAACAGATTGACTCAATTCGTATTGAAGCGTAAAAAAATAGAATCTATACGGAGATAGGACAGTGTTATCTTTTCCAAATTTACTATTAGTTATTTTCAATGTATTTTCTACCATTTTTCATGTTATAATCTTTTTTTTCCAAGTATGGTAAAACGATCGAGCAATTTGTAAAGCAAAATTTTCATAAAAAAGACAAGTATATAAGAAGTATTATATACACTTTTTTGTGGAATGAAAAAAACTACCACAACGGCAATACTGCGGAAAATAAATTTAGATATTATTGTAAATGTTCTTCAATATCCACAAATTCATTTAAAACAAGTTTACTGCGGGCGCCTTTTCGTCAAAATGCGGCACCGAGTTTCTAGTAGATTGTTTTTAAATAAGTGTGGAGTGGTGAGGGTTAATAAAAAAAACATTGCATTTGTTGAGACATTTCTCCACAATTGAGAAATGCTATTTAAATATTTTATAGTTCTATATTAGATTAGATGGGAAACCAAATATATATTTTAACAATGTCTTCATATCACATTGATTGTTATTGTTACTGTTCAAAGAGCATGCTTGAAATATTTTAATATAAATAAATTTTTTGTATTTTTAACATCGATCTGTATTCGTTAATTTACATTCCTAATATGTTATTTTTTCCACAGGGCAACCCAGTGGTTAACCACTCTTTTTTTACATTACTATGTAGTATATATTTATATAAATATTTATTAGATATGTCACGTATATAATGTATATAGTATCACATATCATATGAATATAATAGTGTTGGCTTATATGTGATGCAACAATGCCCGCGAAAGATGATTTTTACTTGAGATTATATGAGATCTACAACCCCAAGTGGTAATTTGATATCATACTGCTTGATATCGAGCTTAGCCGAGGTTCGGATCGAACTCGAGACTAGCCCACGTCCTTGCCAGCATGCTCGAATATATATATTATCAACTTCTCAGTTTTCTTGTATTTTTTTTAATCTAATCACAGTTCACAGATCCTTCTATCAGGTAGATTGCTTTCCAAAGATATAAATTATAATAAATTATCAATGCGTTGTTGAAGTTATCACCATATTTTTTCTCACATATTCAAAATAAGACGTACGATATTCTTCATCTAAAATTAATTAATTATAATCAACTAATGGATAAGAACCCAGCCAAAAAGTTCTTTTTAATCAATGCTAATGCGATTACCAGACAAACTATTAAATTACCAATAAATTAGATTACTAGACTAATAGTTTCTTCGGAAACGACATGACAAGTGAAGTGTCATATTACATTCGGGCTTGCCGGCGACTCCTATTGATCTGTTTAGAAATATGAGCGCCAGCACTGATAAATTTGGCTAATCTGAATCGCTCGACTGACATTTTTATGATTGTGTGATATAATACAGAAGACCACCCTTATAAATGTGGGAACCTGCTACGATACCAGGAATTAGATGTTCAAACAAAGCAGGGTTGTAAGAATTGTATTTATAATTTACAAAAATATAAATCATTTCCACTGATATTTAATTGAACAAAATTATAACTAATTCAATATGATTAAATTGAGGTGCTAATATCACTGATTTAATTTATCATAAATTTATAATAATTTATTTATATTAACGATTCAAACAATCGATGATAAAAATTAAAAAAGTCCAATACGTGTAATCGTATAGTTAACAAACGTTTTTCTTCTTTGGTAGATTTTTTTTTTTGATTTTGCGCTCTGTTCTTTAGTTTATAATACCAGAATATAATTTTTAATTTATGTTATTTAACTGATTTATAAGATGGATTATAATTTTTAACATTTTTTATAGAACTTTTATAAAAGCCAACTGAACCTTTAGACTGGCAGAAATTTAAACAATTAGATAATAGTAAATAGAATAGTATAGTTGAAATAATTAAATAAGCAATTTTACGATAGACAAATACATTAAATTAATAGTTATTCCAACAATGCTATTGATATTTTGAAATCAAGATAGTATAAGATTCGCATTAAACGTTTTCTGGCTGCCCATTTTCACCGCGCCTATGGGGTAGAAAGAAACAGATGCTATTTTTTTTTACAAACAGTTGAAATAACATAGTTCTACAATGATGAATGAGCTGGGAGTTTTAATGAACATGGTTTGATTTTTACTGTATAATTGTTAAAAGACAACTTAGACTTTTGAGCTCTAAACTATCCTACAAGACGATACCAGTAATGTAAATAGTTGCAAAATCTCTGAAATCATAAAAAATTTAATAGAAGGATTAAGTCACCAATGATATGCCTAATCAGGAATATAATCGAAAAAAGTACCTACATGTAAGAGCTGTAAAAAAATGTCACGACTAGGTTCTGCATCAAGTGATACGGGTTTGATACAAAAAAAAATCTTCCAGTAATATTTTATTCCTTTATCTAACAATGTATCATTCATACTATTTCATTTTGAACAATTTAAAGCCTATAAATTTCAAAGATATTAATTGTAATTAATTTTAAACGAATACAATTTGAAAAGGATTCATACATCATTTTAACAATAAAACTCAACTCTACGTGGCTGTTTTTGAATGTAATATTAATGACGTTAATTATTTCAGCCTGTAATCTTATATTCAGTGTACGTCTTTATAGTCATATGCATCTAAATCATAATATTCCTTACACCAAACGATGATCTACGATGCATGACACCCCAAGTGCACGAACGCATCAAACCAAATTACTAAATTTATGTTATACGACTTTCGCATGGGCATCGCCGTCCGTAAAACTCGTTCGTTTGCGCTGATGCCGCATTTAAACGTCCGCGTAAAACGAAAAACTAGGAGACAAATTGACAGATGTGTTGTAATATTTTACTATTACGACATTTTATCATTAGGAAGTTGCAAATTTATACTGAGCGGTTGCATCATTTATTAGTTTTATCATTTTACTAATTCAAGTTCACAGACCATTCTCGATCAGTTTTGATTGATGGATTGATGTATTGGGTTGTTCGGAAAGTAACTTAGTTTTTTCTAGACATTTTGGCACGTAATTTTCGTAAAATAAACAATTACTCTAATAAATTATGTATTGGTAGTTTTGATCGAACATATTTTGTCATATTTTTGGTATTAGCTTAATTCCGAAATCATAAATTTTTTGGTCGTTATTGGCAAAAAACTGATCAACGTGCTTTTTGACAGGCTGATTTGAGGTAAAGGTTTTACCGCCTAAAAATTTTTGATGCAGGACTATACCTTTCTTGTGGGTTAATTCTGATCTTTTCTATTGAAGTATATCATTTAGTTTATCCACCTGATGACATAAGGTATCCGAATCAACAGTTACGTTATCCTGGCAAAGCTGAAAAATGAACAATTCCTTTATATCTTACCAAACATACTGCATCACCTTTTTCTGGCAAATTTCAGCTTTGCATCTGTTTTGAGCAGGTTCTTTTTTGTTTTATGGGCAATTGCGTGTATTGTATTTTTCATCCCATTTGATATTCATAGTGACAATTCGCTTCAAAACCTGATAATTTTCAAGACTTTTCAGAGGCGAATTGCGAACGCCAGTGCGATTGCACAGGTTCCTTTCTATGAAAACCATACATTGAGTTTCGAGGAAAATCTCAGATCTTTTGAGTGACCATGAACTGTTAAATTTCTCATGTATTATTGTTCGTCTTTATCAGGTTCAATCGTACTTCTAGGACTTGGTGTATCATGGACATCAAAATACCAAGAATAAAATTTCAAACAGTTTTTTTACATTTTCTATAGCAAAAAAGTAAAATATGTCAAAAATGCTGCTTAATTCTTTCCGTATTCAAAGTGGCACCATCCAAAAATTACTGAATGTAATTGATTACAATTTTTTACACACAAGTATCAAAAAATTTTTTCAAATCACATAATAATTATAGGGCTTAAGTGTGATGTCAGGTTCAAAAAAAGATTGTTAATTTTTGGTCGTAAAGATCAAAACAAATTCAAAATTTTTAAAGACAAACGAAATTAAAACACAGATACAATGAAGAATGCCTTGATACTATGATCGTTATGAAGAATGCCAAGATTTGATACTATGTCTTCATTTATACTCTAAACCCCCATGCAGGGCCGGCTTTAACACTACCAGCGCCCTGGGCGAGATTTTTACGGCGCCCTTCACCTGCAATTCAAACCCATTTGGAAAAAAGAAAAACATCTAATGAAATAACCGTTTATTAAAAAAAATATTATAAAAGATAACCATTAATAGAACCACTAATAGAATTTTACTTTTCTGGCCTTTCTATCAGCAAACTCTTTTATAAGGTTGTCGAAGTCGATGTTTTCAGCAATTTCGTTCTCAATTGACACAGTTGCTAAGTTTGTCAATCTAGATTGCGAAATCGCTGATCGAAGATAGGTTTTCATTAGCTTCAGCTTTGAAAAGCTCCCCACTAGCAACCGTTACAGGTATAGTTAATAAAATTCGCAATGATATCCATACATTTGGATACAGTTCTTGTAAGTTGAAATCGTTGATAAAATTTATAACAAAAATGGGAGTAACCACATTTTTATCAGATGGGATGCCAGACTTATAAGTTCATCACATAACATACAACCATCTATGTCTGATTTAGAGTCTACAGTTAATTTTAATTGGAAAACAGAGCTTGAGAAAGTCGCGTTTTTCTGGAATCTGTTTAATATTGTACAAAAAAGACCAATATTCCGAGTACTCATTTAACTGTTCGAACCTTTCATTGATTGAAATTAATGTTGTCCAAAAGACAGTTGAAAAATTCAACCTCAAATTTTTTTTCTGGAGAAGTTATAGGGTCATCGCGTGCAATTTCACCAGCTTGACGCTCAATTTCTAATTCTTCAGCCAACTCCTTCGCAGTTAAAATAGCGCTTTTAAAGCCCGTATTTCTGTAGTCTTCCAAAAAATTGTCGCATTTTTTCAACATTTGTGTACATTTACTAAGATCCATATCTGTTGACTGTGGAGATTTACTTACAACATTTATTTGATGAAGTATGTCATACCAAACAACCAATGAAACTATGAAGCTGAAATCTTTTAGTTGTTCGGCTAGAGTAGTAGCTTCATGAGACATTTGAACATCAGTTTTCTGAGTTTCAAGAGCCAAAATAATCAAAGCATCATGGATAGTACTAATTTGATAACGGACTACTGTAACACTACTTATTCTTGCTTCCCAACGAGTGTCACTGTGCTTTTTTATAGTATATAGTCCCAAGTGATCGGTTAGAATTTTCCATCGATGAACAGAAGCTGAGTGGTCTGAAATATCACCCTTCATAGCTAATCGCAAGTGCTCCTGCATGACTAGATGAAATTTGGCTAGTATTTGTACAAAGCCTAAAAACTTTCCGTTATTTGGCGTATATAGTTTGTCAGAAGTGCCTCTGAACGCCATATTGTTTTCGGCTAAATAAAGTGTGATATGCATCAATCTAGACAAAACATTATTCCATCGTTTTTTCTATTTTTAATCGTAGTTCAGCTTCAATCCATGAAAAAGTAAAACTTCTTATGAAAAGTGCTATTTTCATGATTTTTTAATATTTCAGACAAGTATTTCCAGTTGTTATACCCTTGAGATACTAAGTTCGACGTTGAGCTACTATCAAATAGTCTACAACAAAAACAATAAACTCGATCCTTAGAAACGGAGTAAATTAACCAACGGCGCTGAATTGTTTCATTGTTTGTAAGAATTTTTGTGAAATGAGAATTAGAGAAATGTCGGCCTGCATTATTCTTCGGATAATTATCAATGCGAGTTTGCACTCGGCCACTAGTAATTATGTGATCAATGATTTTGCCATTTCGAGTGACTGGCCAAGTGGCCAAGTTCGCTATCCCATGCGAATGAGCTGAGTTTGTTACGCTTCGCTACAATAACGCTAGCTTTTTTTTACCAAAACGTTAAAAGGACAATGTGTTTTGACAATAGACAAAAAAAACGCTTAATTTAGGGAATTTACGAGACGACTAAGCAGACCTCGAACTATGAGCATCAGCCGGGGGGCGCCTGCAGCGCCCCTTTTTGCCGGCGCCCAGGGCGGTCGCCCACCTCGCCCTACCCTAAAGCCGGCACTGCCCCCATGGGCCCATGACAACATTCAGGGGGTCAGCGAAAAAATTAATTCTGGGTCCCCAAGGAGTGGATCAAAATACGCCGTTAGTACGGCTAGAAATTTATAATAAAAAAAATCAATGTCGGGTAAATAGGCCAAAGCACAAGGGGTCCACGACACGAAAAAGTTTGGGAAACTGTGATTGAATGATAAAGTGCTGTATATACATTGGTTCGCATAATATCTTAAGAAATTTTGCAACATTTTTGAAAAAAAGAACAGTATCAAAGAGGAAGAAAATGTTCTTTAACTATGATTCTGAGCTATATTCAAAAATAGCTATTTTAATAAGACGTCACAAGTAATAAGTGAAAAAAATTGCAGATTATGAATAAGATAGACAGATATTCACTTGTAATTCGGACAGAAATAAGACAGAAATTGTAAGATTGTTTTCGTTTATTTTTTGTTTGATATTTTTAATCAAAATAAACAAAAATATTTATCAACTTTTACTACTACCATAATTCTTGCTTTGGTAAGAATTTCTGTTAAATTTATCACTTTACTTTAAAATAGTATCGTGAACAAGTACCATGCCTTACTAATTTTGAGATAATGATGGTAGACCTTTTTACCCGCGGACCTTTATGAAACCAAGATAACCTAAGAGAAAAGTCAGAAAATGTAAGTGATAGAATTGGTGGAGAGAGAAAATAAATATGTCCTGATATTATACTTATTTAACAACAAAATATTAGCAAAGTATACTTATTTAACTATCCATGATATAGAAGATCAGTGGTTGATCATAAATGTTATCGTCTAACGATATCGCAGGGCTATAGTTGACGCCACCGCGCCGCGTCCGACCCGAATGGGATGTGATCATATTTCTCAGCAATGTGGGCGATCACGTTACAAGGTTTACTGATTCAGAAGTCATCGACAGTTGCTTTTTGTTTTTGCAATGAATTCGCACTAGACAAAACAATACGATCTCGCCATTCGACACGCCGAGAAGAGGATGTGTTTTACAGCACTAGGGATGAGAGATACACGGAAAATATCGATTTTAATAGAAACGCCATTGATGAAATTAAATTCAGATTTAAATACTATTTACCAATATGGGTCGTTCACAAAGACACAGGCATACCTACAATTCTAGAACAGATAACAGTGGTTGCCAACAAATATAAAACCGAATAGGCGTCCGTCCTAACAAAGTAGCCGGCCAAGTCTACCTGGAAGACCAGCTGACCAGTATTATTAACTTTAATACTTTCATTTTGCTATATATTATTGTTCTTTATCCTTTTGCTTCTATTATTTTTCTTATCATATTTCAATTAGCTCTAGTAGATGTAGATGTAGATGTCACTGGGTGTATCTACTAATTTGTAATCGACTTGATTTTATCAGAATTTGTTAGTATTCTCTGCATAATGTAAAAATATATACAGATTGCAGAATAAAATTGAATAGAAATTCAACACACAACGACCAATAATATATAAAACTTTAATTATTCAGCAGAGTGATGAAACTTTCATCATGAAAGCCTATTCTGTTAATTTTTAAATATTAGATTAATATGCTTATTACAAGTACATTTTTAATATAAACTTTTTAACTAGGGTTGCTTACTTTTCAAACTTGAACGTGATTTAAAAAAATGCGAGAATAATTTTGGATCTTTGAGTGATTTATGAATATTATTATTATTATTATTATTATAGCTGCGTTTATTTTATAAACTTTATTGAATACACGAGCGCATTTTAAAAATAGCTATATTAAGTTTTAACGTGATTATATGAAAATATATAGTAAAATAGGTTCTTTTAACGACCTAATATCAGAAATTAATATCTAAGATAACTTTACTAAAATTCTCAGTTTTGTCATCATATAAGCTCATACCCTTACCGAACAATTTTGTAACCTTTCTGGCTTTAACGACAAATTCTAAAAAAATGTTAAAAAAAATTGTATTATTTGATGTTCTTAAATTACAAATAGTTTCTCAATCATCACCAAAAAAATAGGAATATCATCGGATAAACTTTATTTTGGTTTTACCCTTACATATTGTTATTCATAATTACAATAAGATTTTAGTATTATTTAGTATTACAGATTTTAATTGCATCTTTAGAAATAAAAAAAAATCTTTCAAAGATAACTCTACTAAAATCCGCAGTTTTGTCATTATATAAATTCATACCCTTACCGAACAAACTTTAAATTATTTTAAATAATATATTTTGGCTTTAACGATAATTTATAATTTAAAAAAAAAAAAACTATTATCGATGCTTTTATTATAGATGCTTTTAGATTACAAATATTTTCTCAATCATCACCAAAAAACCTTGCATATTGTTATTCATAAATACTAATTGATTTTGGTAAATATCAATATAAAATAGATTGTAATTGCATCTTGAAAAATAAAAAAATTCGATGTCCGCAATTTAACATAATACACAGTTAATATTAAGAATCCGACAATTTGCAGTTTCTTCAATGTTGATGTTTTAGGATGCATGTATGATTATTTACAAACTTTTGACAAATATACACTTGTGTTAAACTTAGTTTTAACGATTATATAGATACAATTCCAATAAGTACAATAAAGTAGCATGGAACAGTAAAATTCCAATTTTATTTTGAACTTAGAATTAGAACTTAAAGCAATTAGAACTTAATGGTCCTATAAGCTTTTGTGTATGTCTCTATTAAATATATTTAGAGTTTATATGATGCTGATTGTTTTTAATAATCATATTTTAAGAGGAATGTTAAGAACTTTTAACAATCTCGAGAAAAAGCCAAAGCTCTAACCGCTAAGCAACGAGGAAGTCCTATAGAATCAAAATGCTCACATACTAATTGTGGATCAGGGAGCGTTCTTTAATCACGTGAGGCTTTTAGGGGGAGGGGGAAGGTTTTGACAAAAAAAAACATAAAATATCACGTGGGAGGGGAAGGGGTCTAGTAAGATATCACGTGTATTTATTTTTTACAAGAATTAAAAAAAATCCAAACATTAAAAAAAAAAAATACGATTTTTTCTTTTAACTAAAAATAAACCTATTGTTTGGTGGGGGAGGGAAGATAAGTTTAAATATCACCACGTATCACCAAAAGCAAGGGGGGGTTCAAAAATCTCCTGATTAATGGACGCTCCCTCATATCCACGTCTAATTAGAAAGCTATATGTTCATTATAAATATGTATATTGATACACTAAGAGATTTGTGACAATCAAGAAGGTTTTTTCTTAAGGATTTATTTATCTTTGCATGTTCGACTAGCATCGATCGAGACCCATCTCTAAAAAAGCTCTTCTTGTGAGGTGTCTCTAAGCCGGTGGTATCATATTCATTGATAACTTGTTTGTTACAAGTGCGAATGCAGTTGTTAGTGAAGTAAAACATGTTCATTCGATATGCATAACTATTGAATGAAACTGTTTATAGTACAACAGTATGGAAGATGGTGTCATAACATACACATTAGACTAAACAACATCATTTTCGAATCATATTGTGTTGCAGTACGCTTTTGATATGTAAATTGATAAAAAAGTTATTATAAAAAATATCTTGTTATAAACTGAGCTTGCACATCTGGAGCAGCTGTTAAGTGGAGTTGGCCAGGAGCATTTTGGAAGTGCAGAGGCGAAAGACTTCGCGCTAAAATAAATATACTGTTGTAATTGTTCATCACCATCGTATTATTATAATTTGAATTGTGCTACTTGTTGATATTTTCCCCCTAAGCATAATAATGGAAGAATCTAAAACTGTATAAAATTATCCTTCAGGCTACAGCAAAAGTTAAGGAAACTGCCGAACATAAAACTTAACTCTTACTAACATTGGCCAAGTTATTGAACTTCTAGGTTACAAAATTTGTCCAATAGTCAGAAGAACTGTATGAACATGGTTTTGCACGATATAAAGGGTAAAATAAGAGCAGAATAGTAAATTTATTATAAGTTTGCCAAAAGTGTAATGAATTTTAAAATCATGATAGCATTAGCTATGAAAACGAGCAAGGATAGCATAAAGTAAATAAAATTTAAAAAAAAAATCTTTTGAGTAAGAATATAATTTATATGTGCAACAGTTCTACAAGATCAATTATTTTTAATCAATATCTATTAATTACTAACCCTAAAATATTCAATCATTAGTCTGATAAAAAGTGCATAAAAATATACTCCGACCAGGTGCATCCTATGCCAAATTCTGCACCTGCCGCGATATCCCGCTGTTATTATTAGTTTATAAGGAGATTTTGTTGGCCTGAAACTTTGTATTTGGGGCAGAATGATGTTTGTTATACAAATTAACGAATTTAAGTCAAATAAATTTAACTCGTGAAAGAAATAGTTTTGGAGTGAAGTTTACACTGGAGGAAAAAAAGACTAATCAAGTTTGTAATTTCAATGTATATTATTCATATAAATAAAAAGTTGGCCCTTCAATAAAATTGAAAATAATTACATAATAACTACAACTTACACGGTTATACACCCAATTTATCATGAGAAAACATTATCAAAATAAAGTTCTTATTGGAATTGAACTTTTGTTTACAATAAATAAATATAAAGACCGAATAAAGTATATACAATTATTACTTTAAATTATTAATTTCAAACAATTTCGTAAATGGCTCTAAAAAGTAGAAATAGAGCTGAGATGTCAGGAGACGCAAGGAATCAGTAAAACGGATCAGTTAGTTCCCTTAAAATATTCTCAGCTAGATAAATTTTTTTTTTGTTAATCAAAACTTTATTTAAGTTTTATAATACGAAATTGTTGAGGACTATAAAAAATAAAAAAAATTAAATACAAAAATATTAATGTAAATGGTGAACAGATAAATAAATGTACTTCTATTATAAGCTTTTCATTGTGAAAGCGCTAATAACTACTAACAAATATCAAATTAGTAACAGTATAAAAAATCTGTAAAATATAGCCGAATATGTCAAATAAAAAATCTCTCGCTACTTGGAAATCGACTCCAATAGGTACCTCCTTCGAGTTTTCATATAAATATAATTAAAGACTAGCACAATAAATTATCAAATCCCATTTTCAATTTTTCTACTCGCTCGTAGGTAAATGTCTAGAACGGCTGGACTTGAATCAGAGGTCCAGAGATCGGCACCAGCTTCGAACAGCGTGATGTCAAGCAGTATTAACACTGGTTTTCATTTGTAAATATAGATAGCAAGATGTGTCCAATAAAATAGCCTTAATTCTTGATTGCTGCTTTAAAAAATATTTGTCCTATTACAGACATTGTAAAAATAATTCATCACACAGAGATGGGGCAACTGTTTGATTTGTCATCTGTAGAACGGAGAATCTGGAGATTAATCAGCAGAAAAGCTTACAGGACTTAAATGTCTAGAACGACTGGTCTTGAATCAGTTATCCATAGTTTGATACTTGCTTCGAGCAGAATGATGTCAAGTAATAGTGACAACGGTTTTCAGCTGGGAATATAGATAGCAAGATGTGTCCAAGTAAAATAGCCTTAATTCTTCATTGCTGCATCGAAAAATATTCGCCCTATTACAGACATTGTAAAAATAATTCATCACACAAAGATGTGACAACTGTTTGGATTGCCATATGTAGAACTGACTAGTATTAAGTCGAATCAGTACAACAACTTATATGATTCATAAATTCTGATTGCCGTTCAAAATAATAATGAAAAAAATAAATCTTTAACGAGAAATTTTAAATTGCGATTTTTGGACGAGAAGTCATCTTTTTATTTCATTATCCGAATTTCTGAACTGATTCAGACAGTCATAGGCATCCAGTATGTCATCCATCCAGCACCATGAAAAAGTGAAAAATGTCCATATTATCAATTATAGATAAAATTTATCCCATGTCCCAATATTTTTCTCATGCATCGGCCCTCCAGCAAGCAGAGCATGCGGCAAAGCTGTTATGTCGCATTACAGGCGATATACAAAAAGCCCGTGTTAAAAATGATCGCGCATAAACACGTGGCACGGATGAGGTCGTTCGTTTGTCAACAAGACGCGACGATGCAGACGAAAACGAGAATTCGGGAAGAAATCTCTTCTACTAATCACGACACTGATGCTCGTAAAAACAACTGATTTGTTTCATGTCATAAGAAAAAGAGAGGGAAGAGTCCTATTTTAATTTTTCACATTTGAATGCATAGGTTTAGTAAAGGAACTTCGATTGATTTCGTTTTTTTAGCAAGACTTTTGGAAGGACTCATAAATTACTCCTTGGATTTGGACTTATTTGAGAAAATAGTTGTACGTAAACCTGATTTAATATTTGGTCCCTCTGAGTAGTTTTAATAGCAGTAGATTTAACAGAAGAAATACATTTTTTATGGACTGTATTTTCTTTTCCATACCTTATCCATATTTCTGACAATGGTTCATAAGAAGAAGAGATACCATTCCTCTTCAAGTAACGTCTCATACATTTTTGGAACTAGGGCAACCGAGTGCATGACATATCTGTACTCAAGTGATAAACTTAAATTCAATAAATTTTACGAATCAGAGAATTAGAGCATCAACTATGAAATCGTATTATAAAATAAGAGTTATAGACAAATTTGTGTTTTCATCTTCTCTTAATTTGTTTAAATTGATGAAATTGTGAATATTAATTAGGATAGTAAACAAAATTGCCTAAATAATTGTTCAACAACAAAATAGTTGATCATGATCAGCAGGAGAGGTATTTCTTCTTCTTATGAACCATTGTTAGAGGAATGGATAAGGCATGGGAAAGGAAATATTGTCGATGAAATGTTACCACTATGCAGGTAAGAAATAGGATAGGATAATATTATATAACATTATCTATTGAATAGAGTGAGAGTTGGAAAAATTGAAGAAAATTGAAAACTTGAAACAATTCGTATAATTTCTAAAAGATAGTTATAAAATGTATATATAAGGTTGTCAAATATCTCCCTTCCGCCTTTTTGTATTATAAACCAAGAGCAAAAAAGCGGAAGGGAGATATTTGACAACCTAATATATACAGGGTGTCCCAAAACTCAACGTCAAGTCGACGAAAAATTCCATGTAGTTTGAAAATTATAAGCAATCTCGAGCCTTGTTGAAACTGTGACCATTTTTCGGTCATGATACTCATTTAAACTTTGGATCCAAAACCGTAAATAACATTTTCAGGATCACAATCAATAATAATGACATAATCGCTCCGAGCTTTCAAGAATTAATATTTTTTAAACTACGAATTTAAAATTTTCAATATTGGTCTATTTTAAGAAGCCTTTCCTTAAAAAAATGTTTTAAATTGTGTTGGCAAGTTTCATCAAAGTTTACTCATAATTGTAAAATAGTAAAAAACTTGCTAAATTTATAATAAAATATCTCGAGCAAAAAAATAAATACGTTTATATATTCTATTCGATTGCTACTGTTATGATAAATATAATTTTATTTATTTGCATTCAAAATTTAAAAATTATTCCTTATTGTCTAATAAAGTGTTAAAGTAAGGCAGCAATACTTAATCAAACTTGACAATATTATCAATAAACTAAAAGAGCACGAAGTAATAGATATCAATTTTGCGTTCGCTGACATGTGATATTTAAATATCTGTACTTACAGAGCTATTATCGAATTGATATAATAATAAATAAATTATTTACTATAAAATAGTTGAAGCTTACAGTTAAATTTAATTTACGATTAAATTCAAAATTTATAATATAACCTTTACATTTAATGGTACCTTTTAATAAAACATTAATTCCCACCAGTCGCAGTTCAGGTGTGGTTCTGTGAATTTCAAAGATTTTTTGAACAAATATGCAAACAAATTTCATATGAATTCTTAGAAAAGTGTGCTATTACAAGGACAGGCGACGATATTTAATCAATTTCGTTCAATATGTAACGATAAAGCAGCAGCGTCAATATTTACAAAGTTACGATCATCAGAACACATCACATCCGGTCCGATAACGAAACTGAAATGGGTTATCAACTTACGAAAGCTGTGCCAGTTGTGCAAAAAGATCGTAGAGTTCATTAACTCACTAATTTGTGATAAATTTTATATTTCTTATTGATTACCCCCTACAAATTCCATTATATTTAGAAACAAAATATACAAAGAATGCTGTAAAATCATATTCAATAAAATCGTTATGAATAGAAAAACTTTTCAAGTTCCTATATGAATGTATTTTTTTAAATAGTAAGTAGCTTTTTGCCTTAAGGCAATTTGCATGAACTTCCCGATATGTGTAAATAATCGATTTAATCAATAAGAAAACTATTTAAAAAATTATTTAATCGATAAAAAAACAATATATTAATTAGGAGTAATTTTAAATAAATATAGTTGGTAGAGAGCTTTTCATTTATTCAATTTCACGGTTGGGATTGCAACGCCTTGATTTAATTTGGTATCGCTAATTAGGCGCATTCAATTAAAAATCAATATTTTAACAAATCAACGATAATTTTTATTAAATATCAATATTTTAGATACACTTTTTTGTTTATAAATAAATAGTCATACCACACTTTGTCTATATTGAAACTAATTGCTGTAATGCAGCAATGTGAGAAACTATTGCAAGTTACTCAATTTTATACAACTTTTTCATTGCATATTATTGAAAAACGAATTGGTGCCTATATACGAACTATTTTTGGAAAGCACTGCTGAAGATCAAAACTTTAACTTTTATAATTGATCTTCTTGTCGTTGGCCTCTAAAATTTTAGTATGTTTTATGGATTTTGTTACCAACCAAAGCTCCATCGCTAATCAAGGTTCCATTAAAATCGCCAAAAAAAGTTTTTAACAATCAATTACGAAGAAACGACTCGATTTTTGCCAAAAACTAAGCAATACGATTCTTAATAAATATTTTTAGAACGATTTTTAAATATTTAAAATCGGTTGTTAATGCTTTACGCAAAAACAAACTTCTCCTTCGGAAAGGTAAAAGTACAAAATGAAAAAATTCATAAGAGAAAATTAGACTCAAAAAGCTGAGAATATAATTAACCTAGTAATAAAATTAATGATACAGAACGAATATAAATTTCTAGACTTTCATAGACTTACTTAAATGTCAATTAAATATAAACAGATAATTTGTATCAATAATATTTGAAATTTATTATTTAAATTAGAAATATTATTTACATCTCGCAAGAACGGTTTATGTTTTTGTCAGTAAATTCGGTGGCTAATTTCAGTTTCCTACATGCTTCAAGTCATTTTGAATTGTTTGATACCAGAATTATAAATGGTATTTGTACTTAGGCCAAAATTTGCTCTTTCGTCGACGTTTTCTCAAAAATGGTGTACCAAATTCATACATTTAATGAATCTCGACTGCTGGTGATTAGTTTTATGTAAAGATGGGCAGAGCCGTTTCATTAGAATTAGCAGACAAGTGCAAAATTGTTTGTAAAAGTTTTCGTCGAAAAATCCTAAACTAATTTTAAAAATTCAACAGTTCGAAATACTCGTATATCAGTTGTATATAGTCCTCATTATTTTGCATAGTAATGGAGTTCATAAGTAATTTTTTAAAAATTCAAGGGCTACGAAAAGTTACTGAATTTCAATTGTTATTAAATAAGGGGGCGTGAATTAATTACGTGATCGATTTTTTGAGGATATTTGGACCTCCCTCCTCCTTGATGATACGTAGTTATATTCAACATTACCCCTCACCCCCACCAAACATCATTAATGCCTTAAGGCGAAATGCCATTTGCACATATGTTTCGCGTTTTAATTATTCATCTTTTTATAAATCAAGAATACTTAATCAGCAAAGAAATTATTGGATAGTTTGAATAAAAAGAAAGAAAAAAAATATTTTCTTTATAGTACGATAGAATTGTGAGCTGCATCTTCTAATGTACCGATATTTCTCGTACTCTGAAACATCCAATTATTTTCTTTATCAAATCAAGTCAAACTATTCGTTAGTTGAGTTACATAATAAACAAATAAATTAATAAGTGCAAATTGTAGGTGTGTATTATTCACAATTCGTACTAATTCATTTATTACTCACTAGCGTAGTGTGATATATCTGACTCATGTAAAAGAAAATTTACTTTAGTTGAGTCAAAAGTGACTTACTCCCACTGAACGGGAAGTTTTTGAGTAATCTCGTAGTAAAAAGCGTTAAAGCATTTCTTGGAAAGCATCAACGAAAATAGAAATGACATCATTTCCCGTTTGAAAAGTGAATCGAGAACGGCAACGACGGTATTCGCACTTCATTAAAAATTCCATAGCGTTCTCCGTCGAGTCACGCTAGAACTAAGCCAGTTAACGATAAGCTCGTAAAGTCGGCATGTCACGGCTACCTGTGCGGTAACGCCAATACAAAACAACGAGGAGTAAGAATCACAATAATGGCACGTACCGATCATATATTATTGAACGACAACGGCCACTCACAATATTGTACCGCAACTCCACAATCACAATACCACAAGCTGGGCGCTGACACGAGAGACCAGGCCGGACGATTTCGACGTTAACAGTTCGTAAATGCTGATAACATCAGAAAGCTCAGGACTAAGTTCGCTCCGTCAACTCACTTCAAACATTTTTATATACTTACTGTAAAAGATATTTTAAATGATGAACGAGTTCATACGGCTAAATAATATATCAACAAATTCATAGAGTTGCAAACCCGCCTTTCAGGGAACATTCACCCAAGCTTTGTAGCGCAATCTCATTCTCGGTGGAAAACATCAGAGCTTTTGCAATAACGATGTACATAAACGTGATAAATATAATTTTAGGACAATATCAATTAACATAAAAAATACATTTTGATATTCTGACTAATTACCTATAAACACATAAAGGGGCGTCTACTAATCACGTGAGCGATTTCTAAGAATTTTTGCACCCACCTCTCTCTTGGAAATAGATATTAATATTGAAATATACCCGCCCTCTCCTACAGAGCAACACGTGTATTTTTAGTACCTAGAAAAAGTTGTAAAAGGTTATAATTTTTTTTTTCAATTTTTTTTTATATTAAGGTAAAAAATAAATACGCGTAATCTAACAGACCCTCACCCCACGTGATATTTCGTCAATTTTTGTCAAATCTACCCTCTTCCTTTAAGCTCATTTAATTAATGGACTCAACCAACTTGCTTAGATCAATATATTTATCGTAATAAAAATATAATCTTCATATTCAATAGTTAATATTAAGAGAAATAAATGCTGAAAAAATGCTCAATTGTATAAAAACTTAATTATCAAAATGTTGACGAGAATACTTTACTAATATCGCTTATTTCTCGTAGTCCTTCACAGTAGATTTGAAAATATCTGAGAAAAGTATTTATAAAACCACAACCTCAAAATTACCATATCAGAAAAGTAGAGTTAAATACTAGTATTCACTCTATTTTGAAACAGATGCTCAAAAAAAAAAAAAATTAATAATGAATAATTACGCATACACAACAAAATATGTTGTATTAGGTTGAAAAGTAAGTAAGCGCAAATTTTTGTTATTTTTCATGCAACTAAATGCCTATTCTGCAATGTATTGCCCATTTTGATCAATGACTTTTTGTCATCTTACAAGCTACATATTTGTAATACACTTTCATTAGCAAACAGCTGAATCAGATACAATTTGACACCATCATAATCATTGAATTGTTTACCATTCAAGGAGTTTTGTAAATAACGAAATCAAAAGTATTCAGAAGGACTCCATTGTAAATGTGCAAAACATCCCAACAAAGCTCCAATAATTTTTGCCAAGTGGCCAAAGATATGTGATGTCAATAATGAAATAAATCACCATATCAATTTGTCGATTTAGGGCGCTTTTTCAATTGCTTGTTTATTTTCGTTAGTTGTTCAACGTAGACATCAAAATTGAATTTTTTTTTTTAATTTGAAAATTTGCATTTAAGTCAAATAAAGCAAATTTTGATGTCTACGTTGAACAACTAACGAAAATCAATCAAAATCATCAAAATTGATCGTTCGTTTGGGTAGAGTAAAAGTAGACAACTTATTTGTAACTTCAACTGGGCGACCAGAACTTTTTCATCTTTGAGTGAAAAACCACAAGAACAAGACATGGCAAAACAATTTTGACACTGCCCTGAAACTTTGTCACTAAAAACAGTTCATAACTTTTTTGTGAACTTAAGATACCTTTTTGCCTTTGCAGAAAAAACCAAAATGATAAACATCGGTTTGATTTTCCATCTTTCAACGAACGCCAAATGAAAACTACCTAATCGACCAAAAAACTCTTTGTTACTGACGGACATCTAAATTGCCTGCTACTCATTAACAAAAGGTATTTCACATTTGCACTACGTCAGCAAACTTGAAAATTCAATTGAAACTGAAAAGCTGAAAACCTCACTAAGTTGCCAACCTATTATATAGTTTATCTCATTTCAATGTAAATTATTAATCTAATATCGTAAAATGACACACACTTCACGTTTTTTGTAGACCCGTTTAGTCCCAGTACAAAAACTTTTTCAATCGGTGCAAATTGCGAACAGAAATGTCAATACAAATATGTACTTAAGATTGTAACGAGCGAACGGACGGACAGGTCAAGAGGAGCGTATGAGACGCCACGACGCGTGCGAAAGTGACAGCCCACGGTCTAGAGTAGCAATTACAGTTCAGGTTAACGCGTTATTTTCTTGTTTATAAACTATGCAAAGCAAAACTTATATTAAAGCTGTCATTAGACGATACGGTAGTAACGTATTGGCTTACCTCATACAGCAAAACACTCGCGCATGGCTGATCTTTATTCAAAGTGTGGTAGATAAGAAGCAAAACATGCAGAATGCACTCAAATGGACGCATTATTTTCAACAAATCAAATAGATTTAGAAAAATATCCTTAATTTATTCAAAGCACAAGTGAAAATGAGCGATAATTTAGTACGCATTTAAACATATTTTGCAGAATGAACAAAGTAGAGCTCTAGAAAGTCTTATTTACAATATTTACATTTTTCAAGTAAAATTAAAATTGGATCTCTAAGATAAAAACGTTTCAAATTCTATATATAAGGTTTATAAGAATTATTAAAGACAGGTCCTAAAATATTGTTTCTTTACCGCTTGATATATGTCCAAGTGAAAACAGGCCTTCCGGACATTGCTGCAAAATCAAAGCAGGTAAAAATATAATCATAAAAAGAAAAAACAAGTATTAGGTTGTCTTACACCCATCAGGGAAAAAATTACTAGTCTTCATGAATTATCACATAATTCATGTAACTAGTACAATTACAATGACTTATTCAGGACAGTCCTTCAGTGAAACAGTCATTCATTTTCTTTTGATAATAATGTCTATTTGAAACAAATCTGACAACCCTTGTTGAGACATTGAGAAAATTATTGCAAATGATGACCAATGTTATATGACAATAAAAGATGACCTATGTTATATTTTATGAAAGAAGTTGTTTCTATCAAAAAAAATATATAATATCATCATTATAGGTGATATATTGTGATGAGGGATGCAAAGTAAATATAGTATAATACTGGCAGTAAAGTATTACATACTTTAATGCCAGTCAAAATTAATGAACTAATTAAAAGCTGACGTAGAATTTATGTATGTGTTAAAAAAGAGAAAAATAGTAATTATAAGCCCATGCATGCAAATGAAAAACAAAAAAAATCTGTTTAAACTATTCTTTTGGTATTAATGAATTATGTGATTTTCAAGAGCCTGTATTTTTCGCACTTCTGCGTATGAAAATGTTATTTCTGGCAGAAAATCCTAGCAAAGGTCTTGAATATTATTTGTTTTGAAAACGCTATATGATTAATATTAAGCGTCATCAAAAAAAACTATAATTATTGGGTAAAATATCAAAAAATTTGAAATGTAACTTGAAAGTTGGACCAAAGATGGTTACCAAGTTATTTGGTTTAAAGTTCCAGTAAAAAATGCAATATAAATAATAGCCATAGAATGAAACACTTATTAAATTATACATTTTTTATGCTTATGGTTTGAATATTCAAATTATTATTATGAATAACTATGCTTGATTTTGCAATTACCACAGATCTAAGATATTAAACTTATGTTGAATCTGAATATAAAGACTACAAAATGTACATTTTGTAAATAGTCTAGTCAATTTACACATTCACCTTTAACCTTGTGAAATTTTTTTAGCTCGCACCGTAACGATGAAGACTTTTGAGATTTATTTTATAATTGTATTACAAGCAATTTTGCCAAGTTGCAACCCATTATGAATTATTGTAACCTTCACCCTGATTTTAGGTTTAAATTGACGCGTTAAAACGTAGTTAAGTACAAGTTAATTGCATGCTAACACATATTCAAATTTTTGGAATTGAAACCTCAAATATTCTTGAATATTATCTAAAGTTGCAAAAGCTATTGAAAGACTGCTATAGGTTTGTTGGGCAAAAATCGTGTAGTTCAAACAGTATGAAAATCAATATGCCAATGTTATATTCATACTTTATGGTTCATTGCTACGTATAATAGTTGCAAGACAAAAAATTTCAGCAGCTTGTTTTAAAGCAGTGTGTTTTATTTATTTATTGGTGTTCAAGCGTCTTTTCGTTTTATTATATTGGCCATGAAGGTGACAAACTTCAGGGCATTAAGCTTTACACGGAATGGTTGCTACCCCTGGTAGAGGGGGTAGCGGAGTATTTTAATTGAACTAGTTGTTCACTTCTAAAAGTAAAGTCCGCTTAACAACATGTAAATAACCAATAAAAATAAATATATCTTCTTTCATTTTAACTTAGTAACAAATCAGTGATTGTAATTAGAACTGCAACAAATACATAATATACAAACAAATCAGTGTTTAATACTGTCCACAGCTACAACGGTTAAATCATAACCCAACAACCTGAATTATCGAACGAGAGTTTTAATAAATTCTATAACTACGTAACATAAAAGGACAATTGGCTTTTGATATACATCATAAGGCCAGATACATATAATTGTTGTAAGCGGTATGTTAAAACCCACTCTAATTATCAATCGTAATTATTATTGATAAAAATGTAAAAAACTACAATGATTCTTTTCTCTATTTCTGTCCATCAGCTCTCCATCTACAGGATGCTAAGGTAATTCCATTATCTGCCGGTTGCGCAATATTTTGTGTATGTACACGGCACTAGTTCCGCACTGTTCGGGATCGCAACCGATACAAGCCGCTGCTCGGGCTGACATTGCACGCGCGTACTGAATGAGCGTTACTGATTCCATTCATGAATTTGCTTTTTCGCAATATCGCATACGAGCACGTAGCAGTCAGTTGCATTTGATATGAATTGATAGGTTTACAAATACGTTTAATTGGATACGAGAGGAAATCACACTGTAATATTTAATATTTGGTTTCAATATTTATTTCCATATAGTATTATTCATTATCTAGTTTCCCATAGGGTAAGTTATTGTAATGGTTTAAAAATCAAAATTGAAAATTGTTGCATATCTTCACGTTTTGAAGGATTCTGAACATTTTGGCATGCCTTAGAAAAAATGGATGTGTGTGTTTTGTTTGTCCCCAATTTTTCGTCCACTATTTTGGGCGAAGGAATCAACCGATCTAAATGGTTTAAAAAACATTCGATTCCTATGAGATGTACTTATTAGTATTTGGCAGTTATAGCCGTTTGGAAGATACGGAGCAAAGTGTGCATCAAATAGAAATAGAGTTTTTGAGAGAACGAATCAAACACTTTGCCAAAAACACTCAATCCTATTGATAGGGAGATGTTCTGATTACTTTTTGGCAAAGACAGGTCCAGCCATTTCGAAAATACGGCGATAAATGTGCAAAAATGGCAGTTTTTGAAAGAACCAAGTACCCGATTTGAATGACTCAATAAACTTTATGCTTTTGTTGAAGAAACAATTGCTTTTGTGAATTATATATATATATATATATATATATATATATATATATATACATACATATGTAATAAAAATGATTTACCTTCCAAATTCCATTAAACGACTTGAATCTCGAAATCCTTTAGCAAACGGATTATTGTCGATTTTTAATTTTGTAATCTGAAACAAACAAAATTAAAATTAAAATGTATAGTTATAAAAAAATATTATTTAGTTGTTAATTATTGTTCAGATGTATTAATTTTATTATTTCATTAACACCAATCGATTTTATATATTTTATTTTAGACTGTATATCTTTTGAAGCATAAGGCAATATAATCTAATTATGTTTAATTATAAAAATATTTAACTATTATCAGATATTTTTGATAATATTGATAATATACGTATATACTATTATGTAATGTTTAATTAATATTTTCTTTGATTTAAAAAATGAACACAGGTCCAATACAATTATTAAAGCTTTTATCAAAAAGCTCTCTGGGAAAAGCTCTATAGAAAAATAGGGTTGAAATTTCTGTTTTTTTTTTAAATAGTTTATATAGTCATAACTATATAAATATACACACCAAGTACTGTGAGGCATCTAAGATTACTGAACCTTATGTAATACTATATCATTTTAATCTCTAATTTCTTAATTTTTAATTTTAATTTCTTGACAAGAGCCTGAAATAATATCTATTATTTTGATTAAGGCTTCCTAATGAATAAATAAATAAATAAAAATAAATAAATAGATTTGTAATATATCAATAGAGCGCTGACCAAATTACTTTGATTAATAATTTCAAATTAATTGTTTTTCAAGCTACAATTAATAAATCTTCATAAATAAAACAATTATCTAATAATTTAAATTTACTATTATTGAATTTTTATCATAAATTATAAGCTAATTACTAAAAACTAAAAATTTTGTCAAGAAACAAATTTTTAACTCTTAGAGAATTCATTATGTAGAACACTAGAAACACAAGTTTATTAATTTTGTTTAACTCAACAATTTTTATTAAAATGGAAAAATGTACTCCTTACTTCATTTATTTAATTATGCAATTTGAAGGTTATTTCTCTATATGCTATTAAAACTCAAAGCAGTTTTCTTTTCTTTTGGAATAAAATGTAAGTAATAATGGATGCGATACCTGAATGTGTAATAATCCTTAAATCATAGGCCTTAAAACAAATGAAATTTAGCAGCTTAAGTTTGTAAACAGTTATTTTCAATATTAAATTACAGTGGATAACAACTGAGATTTATTCTGTAATGAAAAGTTCCTAATTAAATTAAAGTAAGTATTTAAAATATCAATTCCCACCGCTAATTTGTTTTAGCAGCGTATTACTACATTGAAGGGAACATTTGTTGCTCTATCTTCGATGTTTTCCTGAACAAACTTCTTTTTGATCATCATATAGTAATTTTGACCTCTGTAAATTTTCATATTTTAAAGCATCGAACTATCTATCATAAATTTATAAAATGTATAATATACTGCAAACATATTTTATTTTGCATCTATGCTTATTTGGAATTTTCAGTGAATTTATTTAAAAAATAGAGAATCAATATTAAATGGAATAGTTTTATGTTGACGTTTACAATTCGCTATACATTTTTTACACTTTAATATTTTGAAAATGAGATAGATGGCCATATTAAAAAATAGCATAAAAATCTCTACAATTTGCTCGCATAGCCTACTTTCTGAACTTTTACTCAAACTATTCTAGAAACGTCTAGCAATAATGTGTCTAGTATAATTTTCATTGTTGGTTTTTCGTTTAGTTGGAATAGCAAATAGTCATTTCTCGATCAGTGCCCTCTTATATATGCATTATACATTGTATTGCTGTTTTTACATATAGAGTACATGTATCATATATTAAATTTACATATACAGAATTTTCTAAACAAATAAAGTAATACAAAGTTCTTTAATAGTTTTGTTTTGTTAGGCAAATGAATTAGTCATAGAATAGTAAACAAAACAAATGGACATTTCAGCCTTAGAAAATAAATTAATAACAATATTGCAAAGAATAACAATAATATTAAAAGCTTTATTACTTTATCAAGAAAACAGAATCATACTTGAATATGAATAATGCATACATCATTATAAATCATTATTGATATAACTTTGATGAATTGTTTATTAACAGTAAAGTTAAACATGGGTAATGTATGAGACATTTTACACCCAAACTATTATATTACATTTTCTAAATAATATTTCCTTAATTTATTCTTTGTTGGGTATTTATGATTGCTTCATTAAGAACAAAATATTAACAAATATTCAAATTATCCAAAAATCATTGAACAACAAAGCACGCACCAATTACTTTCATTAAACGTTTTGTACTTTGGACGATGAATTATTTCAACGGTCGGCTGATTTTGCGTAGAATTAAATAATAAAAAATAAATAAACTGATGGATTATTTAATCGTTTACGCATATTTGTTAAACAACATATAATGGATGCTGATGATGATTCATCAGCGGATGTTGTTGTAAATATATCTACTATTAGAAAACCTGATCATTAATAAACCGGTCACTAACGTAATCTTACATAAAGTGTGGAAACGCTCGAGGAAAAATGTTAGAAAAATTTTAATCCATACAGTGATCTGAAGTAAAAAGTATTATGTGACAGGCACAAGGTGAATTGCTTTATTTAGATTTGTTCTTTTTTGTTCGAATGAATTCTCAGCGCTTATAAGTAATTTGTTAAATTATTTATAATGAAAATGATAAAAAGTGAATATTTTAAAGGCAAAAATAAATTAAGAAATTTTATACTTGCATGAAAATTATTGTTATAAAAAGCGCATATATAATATGGTATCACAGAAGTCAACATCAAGCCGAAACGAGATGATTTTTGGATTTTTTGTAACCATCGTGAGGAAAAATCAGAAAAAGTCAATCCCACCCAGTTAGAAAATTATGGGCATTTGAAAAAAAAGCAAGAAACGAGCTTGTGCGAATAAAATGCATTTCAACTAATGATGTGTAAAATGGGTTTGCAAAAAAAGGCTTTTTATTTTTTTGCTATTTTTTTTAGTATGAAACTAACATGTATTAAATCATTTTATAATCCTGATTGAATACGCAAACTTTCAACGGCACTTGCTAAAGCATTTTTTAGGTACATTTTCCAGTCAACATTTTTTGAAATTCTTAAATTCTAAAATTATCAGTCTTAGTTCTAGAAAATTTACATTACAACCTACCGATCACCTCCATGAATTAACATTATAATATGGTTTTTGTAATTTTTTTACATTATTCCTTTAATTTATTTAATTTGTATTATCAATATGTTTCAAATGATTACTTAATAATGAATTGTACTATTATCATAAGGTAGATATGAAAAATCCCCATTACTCACATTTCCTTTATATAATATATTATTGAATAAATAAATCTTTTCCAACAAACAAATCTAGAAAATTTAGACTTACGACTATGCTATTATTAACTTCCCGTAGGGCAAGTTGGATTAACTGGTTGGAATAATTAAAAAAACATTCGATTCGTATTGATAAGGAGACGTGCTGATTAGTTTTTGGCAAAAACAGGTCTGGCCGCTCCGAAGGTACGGGGCAAAAAGTACCAAAAACGGTAACTCAGTTTTTGAGAGAACGGAGCGTCCGGTGTTAATAATTCGAAAAACATTTTACTTGTATTAACAAGATGAAGAACTGATTACATTTTTGGAAAGGCAGGTCCAGCGGCTATAAACTCTCAATAAAAGTAGGTTAAAAAAATGTCATTTGGCGGTTAAAAATATTTATTGGACTTATGCACATCAAATTATCAGATTATGGTACACATTTTGTGTAATTTTTTTTGGGTTTCAAACTAACATTTTTAATTACGGTACGGGAAGTTCCAGCAATTTGCCTTAAGGCACGATGCCATGCACCCCGCTAGTTTTTGACTGCGGCTCTAGAAATGTTATTTTTGATACGGTTCCCAAGTTTAATCGAATTTATATTCAGCAACTTTTAAATTGCGACTATAAAAAATTGAAATTGAACGGGCCATTATTCCAACTTTTTTTGAAAATTTTAAATTGAACCATGTGTCATGATATTTCAAGATGAACTTTAAAACTGTAAATTCTGCCACTAAAAAGTTCTGTCAAACTCGTCAAAATTTTCTTTTTTTCAGGGTCGGGTTGGCCAATCCCCAACATTAGTTAGATAAGATATTTAATATTTATCTTTTAAACAGTTTTTGAATTTTTAAAATCGTGCAGTATTTTATCTAAAACCTGGATGAAAATTTTCGCACTTATTAAATTATTATAAAGTAATAGCTAATCAATGCAAATCCATACCGATTTTCGAAAAAGCGCCAATGAAAGCTCAAATTTTGGCTCATATCCACACATACGTTTACCAAATTTGGTGACAGAATAACTTGAAAAGCCAAGAAAACACAAAATTAGAAAATCGGATTTTCTGGCAAAAACATACTTAAATAAACTCCGGAAAGTTAGTAACATGTTAAATAATTACAATTTTCTACCATTCCGGCTTCTTAACAAGTAATTTCCTTGAAAATTTATCATTGGCGTTAAGAGCGCACCGACGGAGCTGTCAAAGGTTTTCTGAGAACACTATTTCCGGCGCATACCGGAAGCAAGACCAAAGCTCGTTTCCGGCGCATGTGCGCGTTCATCAACATAAATGATTTTATTATTTAGTTGTTTTTAACCAGTTACAACTTTAGGATATTTATGTCTTCATTGAAATGCATTACAACAGTTATTGTGAGAGAAATTTCGATTGCAATGTCAAGTGCAGTGTCACAAAATCTAGTGCATAATTGCAAAAATTTTACAATTAATTAAACTGTAATAAAAAGTTAAAATTCTATTATAATATTGTGAATCTATTTTAATAGTTTCTTCAATAATTTCAAAGCAATATAATATTTTGACTTGTTTCACATAAAGACACATAAAACACCGTATAAAATAATATAGAACATAATAAAGCTACGTACGTCGAGTCCATAAAAATATATATTACCATCTGGCCCAACTAACATTGTTTTGCTAATTGTCAGTTGAGTATTTATAAACAATTTCTAGAGAATCAAAAAAAATAAAACTTTATTTTACTACTAAAGTATACTTGTTCATTATTATATAATTTATATTAACAATATAGATAAAATAAAGAAAAATATCCGATTTAATGTAATTGAACATAATCTGTCAAAACCATTTGACTTTTGACGTATGAGCCGCCGTCCATTGTTTCACAAAAAAATTTAAATTAAAAATGTAAAGTTTTTTCACGGTTTTGAAGTGTATCTCATTTTTCCCGCAACCTCTGGATTAGCACGAATTTTGCAAGACTAAGACTGGCCAAATCGGTTCAGCCGTTTTAAGAGTTTTAGCATACCGTGCTCCATTTTTATATATAAGAGACGACCTAAGGAAAGGCCCGTGAGGGAGTTGAACTCCAACTCAATTCAGGAAAGAATAGTGTGAGAGACTTTCCATTGCCATTTCACACCGCAGTGCCCAAACTAGGCTAATTTCAATTGAAAACTTTTTTTTTCAGTTATATTTCCAAGTGAGAAAGGACTTCCCTACTGCACGATGTCAGGTTGTCTACAGCGGGGTTCGAACTCATAATCCCGTCCACACGAATCCGTGAGCTTGACCATTACATCATGGAACATTCTATACTAATTTATTATATAATAATTTCAAATTTTAAACTGTTGTAGGCACA
>NW_020537324.1:58691639-58755318 GCF_003426905.1 Ctenocephalides felis
AAATACAATGAACCAACTGCTAAGAACAGAAGTTTCTGCGCGCAAACAAAAATGGCGCCAAGATTTGAATTACCAATGCTATCGTATCTCGCATATGATTTTATGATATATTTGTTGAGCTTATTCTAAATCAGATTTTAAATTTGCTATCATATTAAATCAAGTTATAGCTAATTAATTTATAATAAAAATAAATTCACTACATAACATTTTGATACTAAAATAATACTAACAACAACAACTTTATATCTATTTTATAATTATATATTTTACAAACATGTATATTTTATTAAAAATCTTTACAAAAAATATTTGAAATAATTAATATGACATTACTTGGATGGTCTGAACCATTTCGGCATCTTTTGTTGGGTTAAAGGTGGTGGAACCGTCAGGGCACCAGAAGGCCTGCTTGGGCTCCTAGATCTTGGACATCCCGAACTTCTAGGCTGGGAATTTATATCTTCCTCATTATCTTCAGTGGTTGGCCTCGTTAATAAACCTCTAGCAGTTTAAGTGATTCACACAATTAATCTTATTCACATGTATAAGTTAATATTAATCTTATCCACATTCAATAAACATATAATTTAAAAATATGTATACTTATATATAAGAATGATATCAAAACATTAATTGAAAGAAATAAATAAATAAAGACAAAAAAATTGAAAAACTGAAATCACATTTGACAAATGACGAAGCAATGTTTGAAACTCAACTAAATCTTACAATTTAATTAAATCTCAGACTTTTTTGTTCTTGGTAACTTGAACTTGTTATTTTTCTCATGAGAGAAAATAATCATGAAAATACCTTGATTTTGTAGCTGCTAATATTGCGGCTGTGGGTGTAGATAAGCTCTGCATCACATTGTTGTTCAAAAATGGTGCTCTCATATGAGATGGTGTGTTATTTACTTCAACAGTAGAGATTCCTTGAATTCCAAAATGTATAGTGCTGAAGGAACACATCCTAATTCTACTAAAGTTTCATCTGGCTGCAATATTCTTTTAGGTGGTGTAATAACTGTTGACAAAATTTAATATCAGGTCTACTTAGACCAGAAACAATGGCACAACAAAGTAATATTCAACTTCATAAGTATTATTTATGTTCAATGCCTTTACTAAATTATAAGGATTTGTAGCGATTCAATTTAATTATGATATTAATTAAGATGTTTCAAATCAAAATGTGATGAAACCAAATTTAAACTGCTGAAGCAAAATTTTTTGCAGCAGCAATAACATTTTAAAATTGATGATACAAAATTAAAAAGGTACATATAATAAATTAATTATGTAAAGTATATATAATAAAGTTCCAAGAATCAAACATAAAAACTTACACAAATGGTAATTTGTATTTGGATACTGTAAATATTGAGATACAAAATCCAAGACATTCTGAATATTCTCTGATGGCAAAAATGTTCCCTGTAAAATTATTCTATCTGGAAACTGAATACGTAGAAACACATCGTTTGTATTGACCGAGTTGTGATAAAACCTATAAAAAATAATCAAATTTAAAAGAATAGAAAACATGTAGTTGCCCAAAAATCAATGATTATACTTTTTTAGATTCTTCTAGTTTTCTCAACTCTCGTGTTTGCAAAGGAGCATCTTCTAATTCTGCTCTTTGGCGTTTGAGATCTTTCAATAACTTCTTTACATCGTTCACAGTTAAATCAAAAAATTCATCTGGGAGATCATTATACATAGCTGTTGAAATATTACAATTCGATAAGCTGTAAGCCACAGCATTTCTTTCACCTAACTGTAAGTATGATCTGATATGTATTGGAAAATTTATTGATATTTAGACAATGTATATTGGAAAATACTTTTTATATCTGAACTCACAAATTTAATTTCATCTTCCTCTGTGTCATCTGTAACCATAGGTGTAGGAGTCTCTTCTAATTTTGGCTGCTTTACTTGCGATGTATTTTGTCGAGAACTACTAGATTGTGGTTCTTCAAAATCCCTTTTGCTAATTACATTTGCATTATCACTATCATTAGGTGTAATTTTAAGAATGCTGGGTACATTTGAATGAGTTTTCACTTCCTTTTCTGTTTTCAATGCTGTCACAATTGTTTTAGTTACAACGTCAGAGGCATTTGTAGACTTAGTAAACTTTGGGGCGGATTTAATAAATTCTTTTTCTTCTACTGGTTTCACAGGTAGAGGTGCTGACACATTTGCCTGGCTGATTTTACATATTTATATTATTAAATTTATATTTAAAAAAAATTAAAAATATGCTTAGGACTTTTTGTGGTATTATCAGTCAAATTTTAATTTAAAACTACAAGAAGAGTTTTATATCAGCTTTGCTAATATTTATTTATTTTTAATGTGCATTATTTTTGCATTTAAGATTTATCTTGATATCTTAATCAAATATGCTTAGAAGCAATATTTGATAATTTAGAAACTATGTCATAAAATTATATTAAGAAACCAAATGTGGTAAAAAGGCATCACTAAGCACTTACTATTTAAGTTCTTCTGGTTTTCTGTGAATTAGCCTCAGCATGGCTCTACCTCCTGTTAGACCTAACGCTCGTAATGTTGTGTTTTTAAGAAGATCTTCTCCAAATACCTTTTTCAAAACAGATAAAATAAATTAAACAGAATGTTACTTATTTCTTATTAGAAAACATATGATACATACTTCTCTTCGCATGTAAATTACCACAGGATGCAAATCAGGATGACTTTGTTGAGGGCACAGATCTCCAAGCACAGTGGTTAAATTTACACTAGGGCTATATGTTCCAAGAAGTCTAGTACCTTTCAGAGCATTTTATATTGCTTTAAAATATATTGATGTGTGATGCTACATACATTATTCTAATAATAAAGTGCTTAGTATATATAATATATGCAGTTTTTAGTAAGAAAAAATTAAAAATTGAAAATTATTTAAATACAAAGAGTGTAAGAGTAAATCCTAATTGAATTTTGCAATTGCTAATTGAATTGCAATTTACATGCAATGCTTCTCTATATTTAAAGATAAGGTATTACACTAATAAATACCGTCTTCTAATTGGACTCCAAGAACAACATCAGATTCTTCCCGAATTTAACTGCTTCAGACATTTCAAGCATTGCATTGTTAGGTAAACCAGAAAATCGTAGAATTGTTTGAGTGTCTATGATGTGATTATGATGACGAAGATCATATTCTTCTGATTTGTAACCTTGTTTTTTGCAAACCTCTTCCAAAATCTTATTAAAAAAGATTTTATATATAAAATGTGTCCATAAACACAAAAATTTCAATTGTATTCTCAATTAATACCTGAAGAATTGTGTGATTGGGTGTCACTTTAACTGTTTGTCTTCGACCATTGGGTGCTAAAACTATGATAGATTTCGTAGCAGCCATAATTTTTTTTTTTTAATTATAATATTTTATGAAACACTTATTAATGACTAGCACATTCTTAGATTTTTCTAACCGCAAATTTGGAAAATGAAACGTCAAAACATTGCTTTAGCCAACATGAGATAAATGAAATTGACAGCTCGGCGACACCAGCTTATGTTGGCAACGGTATTAAGTTAAAGCGCAAAATTTGAAAAAAAAAATTAATTTTCAAGACTATATAAATTGGAACTGACCTGCGAGACAAGTATTTAAAATAACTTAATAAATTATTTACAATTTAATTTATTCTAATATAATGCATCAGAGCATATAATTATTGCTTGAATGTACATTTCTTTTGTGATTTAAAATCATGGATAATATCAGTGCCACCTAAACCCACTTTATCTTTAATCTCTATCCAAGTCTGCTCAGCTACTTCCATTGCCTTTTCTGATCCTTCAGTTATAACTTTCATTAAATATTCTGGATGAGACATTAATCGAATCATTTCTTCTCTTATAGGATTTAATAGGTTTATAAGATCTTCTGCAATCACTAACTTGTATCTAAAAATAAATGTTAGTAAAAATTTTATACAATTATTGCTTCATGTACTACATAAATGTATGAACATTATATATATATATATATATATATATATATATATTTATATATTATATAATAATGTCAAGGTTTATATATCCATCAATATGTATGTTTTGAATTGATATATTAAATTCCAATATCACACTTACTCTCCCGTCGTCACATTTTTGTTTTCTTCAACTAATACTTCAGGTGATTTTTTTGTAATTAGAGAATGCATGATAATTAAATTAGTTATACTAGGTCTTGTTTCAGGTTCATATGTAAGTTCTGAAGTAAAATCTGTAATAGCTTTTTTCATTTTCTCTCGTATCAGTTCTGGAGTATCTGTTAGAAAAATACAAGATTTTGGGTCGGGGTCCGATTTTGACATTTTTTTTGTTGGATCTCGTAGACTTTTTAAGCGACTGCTATTATCATCTATAATATAATTGTTGATTTAAATGTGTCATATACATGTACATATCATAATTCTTTTATATACCTGCAACAACTGCTTTTGGATGTGGAAAAGTTTTTCCATATCTATGATTAAAAGTTTTAACAATATCTTGGGCAAGCTGTAAATGTTGTACTTGGTCTTCTCCAACAGGAATATGTGTTGCTCTAAGTTAATAAATAATTATGTATGTAAATTAAATTTACTTTCTTCTCTTTTGACTGTAGATCTGATATCATTTCATAGTGATATGAATTATTATAACAAATGTAATAATACATACTTGTAAAGAAGTATATCTGCTGCTTGAAGAACTGGATACACATAAAGGCCTAAAGGTATTTCTTTCAATTTACTGGACTTCTCTTTGTACTGAGGCAAATGGCCCAGTCTCGCCATTGTAGTAAGGCACATTAACACCCAACATAATTCTGCATGCTGTGGAACTTGTGATTGTAAAAATAAAGTGGATTTTTGAAGATCAATTCCACAGGCAATTAAAGAGGCAATCATTTGAAGTGTATTATATTTTAATTCTGCAGGATCCTAAAGAAATAAAATTGCAAAAATACTTAGTGATTTTTATATTCTTATACAATATACATATTAAATCTTTTTATGCAAACCTGTGGAAGTGTTATAGAATGCATATCAACTATGCTTAAAGTAATATCTTCATTAGCATTCTGATAGTCTAACCAACGCGATACTGCTCCCATGTAATTCCCTAAATGTAAAGCTCCAGTTGGTTGTATTCCTGAAAATATTTTTTTAGGCCATTTGACCGGCCCTACCTCACAATAAAAATTTAAATAATTAGTATATCATTCCCTACAATTAATAATATATGGCAAATAATATCATTGTGAATCATCCAAAGTAATGTTTTCTGAAATAAAATTTTAACAAACTTGCAGTACAAAAAATATAATCACATAAGCCATTAAAAGTGTAATTGAATCTAAAGATCTATCATAGATAATAATATATTTCGCTATAGGTATTTTAAAGACTGGGATTTTGTTCATTCTTACTTTTTGTGAACATTTTCGCAAACATATATCGCCAATTTTATTATAAATTTTGTTAACATTACGGCCAGCAATAATTGTTGACATGGTTTCTATTTATTAATTACAGTTAAAGAAATTTATTATTAAAATATTTAATTATTTTAAAATACTTTCATAATGTAACTTCTTAACCTATATTTGACAGATGTAATATCAGCTACGCTAGTTCCATCTGTGTTATAATAGCCGAATTAAAAATTGGTCCACATCTTCTCAAACTAAGAAGCACTTTGCGTTTAGGCAAGTTGCGAAAACTTTCCAATATGTGTAAATAATCGATTTAATCAATAGAAATTGAAATTTAACAACTTTTAATATTTTGTCGATAGAATTTTAAAATGTTGATACAGCCTATTATTATCCAAAAGTTGAATTATTTTTTATAGCTATACTCTTCTCGTGGGCCTATAAAATTTTGGGATGTTTGTTGAATTAAATTATCATAATAGTTTCATCAGAATCGTCAAAAAAAAATGTTTTCAACGATAATAAAGAAACGGCTAGGCGGATCTTTACCAAACTAATTACTTATAGCATGATCCCCATCAACTAATGTCCAACAGTATGAATTATTCTTATTATTAGTAAAAAATCATATAAATTTTTGAACAATTACATGAATTTTTAATATCATGAAGAAAAAGTCTATATTTTCACCAGAAATTCCGACTTGGTATTTTTTCTGAATCATTGGACACAAAAATTGGATGTTTGGCAGAGCCAAAATCTCAAAAATGGCTCCACTAATTTAAAATATTCAAAAATCATTCAATGAAACTCGAAAAATGTTGCTAAAATCTAAACTCATTATAATGAATCAACTTATATATAAGATGATATAAGATAACTTTATATATAAGCTGAAATAATCAACTTATAAGTTGATTATTTATACCTATCGAGAAGTTATTGCATCTTGACTTAAGGTAAAATGCCACTTACAACTTATAGTTTTTATCATAGATAAAAGCAGAATTTTTATAATTTTCACATACGCACATAATATCGAATTCGATTTATTAATGAACAATTGTCGTTATTAATCTTTTATTTTTTGTTATTAATACTCCTTTACAGAACGGGAAGTTGTGTAAAAATTTTGAATCATATTTAAATTAGTTTCTTATTTGAATCTTGCAATAGGGTTGTAACGGAAAAAAAAATAATGAAAAAAAGTTTGATCATTACACATGTTTCCATGACTACTAAGATTACACAGAAAGATTTGTCATAATATATTTAAAACTAATTTGTGTAATAAGAACTAAATTAAAACTTTTGATATATCTCAGTCAACTAATTTATAATAAGGATGGTAAAAAGTGAGTGAAATAATTTGAAATAATAAGTTGTTTTAGATTAACAACATAATTAATAATTATAAAAAAATAAGTAACTCAATAAAAGATATAATAAAAATATAACCATTTGCATATTTTCAGTAACTGAAGAGTTAATTAGAAAAAAATCAGAACACAATGAATGTCTAATTGGAACATTGGAAGAAATTGCATTACATCAAGAAGATATTGAAAAAATAGAGCATATACAGCACTGGGCAAAAGGATTGAAAATACTCCTACTGCAACATAATTTAATTTCAAAAATAGGTAATTCGGACAGTGCAGATAAGTAAATTCAAAAAAATCTATTTAAAAAAAAGAGATAAATCTTAATATAAAAATCAGTTAGCATAATCAAGATTTTAGAATATTATACAACATGCAATTGTAATCTACTTTACTCATTTTCCTGTAGAAAATTTGGGCAAACTCAAGAGTCTGGAGTATCTCAACTTATCAATAAATAACATAGAAATAATTGAAAACTTAGAAAGATTAGAATCACTGCAGAAGTTAGATTTAACTCTTAACTTCATAGGTGTATTGACATCAGTAGAATCTCTACAAAACAACTACAATTTGGAAATATTATACCTTACAGGCAATCCTTGCACAGGTACATAAAGTTTATTAAGATTTGTTTTAATAATTTTAAATTATTATTAGTATGAGTATTAGTTATATTATTTATAATATAAAAAAATAATTCACTTTAGTTTCAGATTTTTCTTTTGCAAATGTTGTAAATTATTATACGCATATTTGTGTATATAATAATATATAGATGGATTCACAATGATTAAATTAAATTTTTGCAGATTATGAACATTATCGAGATTTTGTTATTGGTACATTACCACAATTAAAAACCTTGGATGGAAAAGATATCACACATTCTGATAGAATAAGCGCCTTGCAAAAACTTTCATCTATTAGACATTTGATTAAAGATCAAGAGGTTGCAAAATATACATGACAAGAACAAATTTCAAATTTAATTAAACAGGTTTACATTTTTATTTTTTATATTTGCAGACAGGTTATCTTAAAGATAGATATAAACAAAAATTAAGAGTAAGTAACAAAATTAAAGAAAATTGGGAAGCTAATGAAAATTCAACAGAAGACGAAAAAATTGAAAGGCATGATATTAATATATTCATAATGAAAAATTCATTTTGTAACGAAATATTTTTATAGATTTTGGCAAACACCTTGTGAACATAGCCCAGAGATACGTTATGAAATGTCCAAAATGCATCGTCTAACACGCGGTTTAGATAAAAAGGAAGAGGATGAAAATGATGTGAAACCGAAATTAAATCTATTTTCCAAAGATGGTAGGCCTTACTGTTTGAATCAGCCCAAAATTCCATTCAAACTTCTTGACAAGGGTGATCGATTGATTCTCGACTTGGCCGTTTATAGGTGATCATTATCTTTAGATTTCACCTCCTTACAGATTACATTACTCTACAAAAAACTTCTCCTGAACTTAATATTTTATTTTTGCATAAATAATAAATCTCACTTTAGGCATTTAGACACATCTTTATGTGATGTTGATGTTCAACCAAATTATGTAAGAGTAACAATCAAGAACAAAATATTTCAAATAGCATTGGATGATGAGATTAATATATCAAGATCAACAGCACAAAGATCACAGATAACTGGACATCTAGTGATAACATTAATGAAATTGAATCCTCCGAAAAAGTATATTCCACCCAAGGAGGAACATAAGAATGATAAATTGAAAGAAGGAAGCTTACACCAGGGAATGTCGAGGTAAAAAAAAAGAATTAAATATTATATTCTGCAATAATATATATAATACTTTGCAGGCGAGAATATCTAGAAATCGGTGGTGGTCCTGATGATATGGACTTCAGCAAAATTGTTGAAAACAGCAAGAAACAACAAAAACAACCACCGAAAGTGATACAAAATTTTGATGAATCTGATGTTCCACCTTTAGAATAATTGCTCGTTTAATGCTAAAAATAAATCATGACATGTACATCTCTACTTACTATTTGCTATCAGGTTGCATCAGTAATGATCCATAGCCACTGCAGTAATTAATTTATCAACTTCTCTTATACAAAAATATCCATGAAAAAATCTCATCAGCACAAATTCCTCAGTTTTCCTTCGTCAAGTACCGATATTATTATTATCCTCCTATTTTACTATTCTATTTAGTTTCCTTTTTTCACAATCACTTAGACCAACGTTCTTTTCTTAAATGAAAAATTATGGCTTGGTAATACTCACAACACAAACTAATAATTAATAAATTAGCATTTCATCATTATAAATGACCATTTAATGTGTTTGTGAATTTGTTACAAAATTTGTTATTACTATTATAAAAATTATACATTATCAAATTAATATTATTACTATATTATATGAACAATAAATATTACAAATAATCTGCACAAATATATGTGGGTAAAATACCGCATAACCATTTCATCCAATTCTCATCAACTGATTTTTGTAATGTAATTTCTTTAAAAATATCAGAACGACTGATCTCATCAAACTTCAACTTTCTAAACATGTTTAAACTAGCTTCATTATCATAAGAAATTTTAGCTTGATATGTTTTAATTGATAAATTTTGTATACCATAACACAGCATCAACAACATAGCTTCCCAACCTCTCCGCTTACCTCGAGCTGAAGATTCTGCTATCATTATTTCAGCTTCTCCTAAAGCTGAATCATTAGGATCAGGCAAGAAAATATTTGTATCACCTATCATCGCTTCTATAAAAGATAAATATAAAGCAGACAAATATACAAAATTATAAATGAATTATAATTAAAAATACATAGAGAACTTGTAAGCTAGCAAATATGAATTTGAAAGTTTTTTATTAATTACCAACTAGAGTTTTGATTGCAACATCACTTCTAGGCTCAGAATAAACATTTATTTTTTGCTAGCATTACAAATATCCATAGTTAGTAATTAAATTTAAAAATTTGAGTTAAGCAATATGCATGCTATATGTCAATATATAAAATATACCTATTTCATCATTAGTTTTTTCTAGGATCAATTTATCCAACACAATGAAAGTACATTCTGGAATAATTTGGGATCTTTTAATATTTACATTTTAAAATAAGTGTTTCATTAATAATATCTCACTATCATCATCATTCCTCCATGAAAGCTGCATTTCATACTCCTCTTTTAACGAAAGCGGCTCAGAGGCTGTTAATTTCTGTAGTTCTTCTGATTTCATCCAATTATGATATCTATAAAATATTTAATAATATTAAATGTAAAACAATATTTAAAGATTCATTATTCGTAATGAAGTATGCCAAGTAAGTTCTACTTATTCTTGGCAATAAATACTATTTTCAGCTAATAACTTATAGTGACAAATAAGAAAAATAGTTTGTTTATAAAGATAATTGTATAAATTAACTTACATTAATTATTTACAAGAGAGAATACAAAACTAACTAATTAGTAACGATTCAAGTTAGTTTGTTAATTACTTATTTGTAATTAATTGTGCTAAAAACTTACAACATATTCTTTTTGATAAGAAATACTATTTTAAGTAAATAAGGTTAATTAGTAGACATTGTGAAATTGTATATGATCACAATCGATAATGCATTAAAACATTAGCAAATAATAGTAAAGCAATAGTAATAAATCTTATTATTAATTAATAGCAATTTTTTGACAAGAGTGTAAGACAGAGCATTACGGAAACAGGTAAGACCTGCATATCAAACAATTTTAAATGTAAATTAAACATTTTGAAGTAAATATAAATGCAAAATAGTTTTTTAGACATAAGTATAAACACTATATTTCTAATAAAAACTATTTTTGAACCTTTTCAAATAATGTTTAAATTTATTAAAAAATGTATCTTGTAATTAAATATTTTAAATTTACGGAGTATTGTGAATATCTAATAATCTAATTGAAAAACCAAAATGATTTTAGTCTAACCAATATAGTACATATTGTAAATTTAATTACGTATATTATTAGAATTGTAAATAATGCGCAATAACTTACTTTGGTACATGATGCTCCATATAAGGTACTAATACAACATTTTCACCTATTATTTTCTTATTTTCGTTTATTCTCATTTTTATTTAAAGAGCACAAGAAATGACAAACAAAAGCTTGCTGTCAATTAACTGCACGTGCGTTATTTATCAAGTTGTCAACTTGATGTTTTATACGGAGGCCATCTTTTGATTAAACTGCAAACTTCATGAATCATTGATGATTATTTAAAAAAGCCCGCGTGCCCAGTAAATATCGTTAATACGTTTTAATTGCAAAGACAACAAACTTCTCCTTTGGCAATTGAATAGACATTTTTATTATTAAATAATAAATAAAACTATCTTAGAATTTCTGCATATTAAAATTTAAATAGAATAAGGTTGCTGAAGTCGAATCCCTAAGAAAATAAATCTGAAATTATTAGTCTGAAAAATTTAGTGTAATTAAATTAATAGAATATATATGGTATTTATTAAATCTTTATTTAATTTAATTTAATTGCTTAACTATTAACAATTAGTAAGAATTAAAGCTTTCTTATTAAAATAGATAATTTTATTGTTTTCAAAAATGTTCTCACGATTTAAATGTTTGTTTTCTTGAAGTTTCTCTACGTTGATATTTTTTTAAACTTATTGCAGGCATAATTTCAATAACATTTTACTTATTTTCTGTTTCATTTTTATAAGGACTATCAGTTAATTATATTGACAATTCTGTACCTTGCTCAATTTTATATATCTTTATCCTCAAGACAGAGGAGATAAAGTATTTAACTCAGACTTTAGTTTTACACTCTACATAGTATCATCATCATCTTGGAGCATAAAGTCATGATGATGTAGCTCCAGTGCATAATTTCATAGTTGATAATCGAATAACCATATTGATCAATACTCATGCAAACCAACCTTTCCAGCATTTCTTCATGTTTATCAGAAAACATCTTCATCTTTAACATCTTCACTTTTAACACCCCCTCTACTAAACTCTTTACTATTAGCCATCAAAGTTGGTTCTGACACACGTGAATTCAATTTGGGATGATCTTTTATAAATCTGTAATACCACTTTTTGCCTGCTATTCTTTTCTCTTTATTAAATCGATGAGGTAATTGCAGTTTTTCTGCAAGCTCAAAGACATATTTCCTAAATTCAATGTTAGTTAAACCAAAAAAAGACTCTAAATCTATTAAATGATCTGCTAATAGCTCTTCCATATCCGGAGGCATATCATTAGGTCTTCCAAATTTTGTGTTCTTGTTTAAACCATTCAAATGTCGTCGAAATGTAGGTTTTGGTATTTTATATCTTCTACAGGCTTCATTAAATCCAATTTCTCCATTGCGATGTTTTTTTAAAGCTTCATCCATATCCTCCTGCTTCCAAGTGTTGTAGTTTCTTTTCGCCATATTAATTTACTGATAAAAAGTTAGTAGACTATTATAATGCATAAATATTAGAGGAATTTTGCACGACTTAAGCCGCATAGTCTTCAAAGTTGAAAATTAAAAGCACTGACATAATATAAACAAATAACAGCGGTAAAGTATACCTAAATGATCGCCAAATAAATATTATAAATATAACCACTAACTGTCATAAGAAGCTTACAAATAAGTACAAAAAATAATAATAAAATGAAAACAAAAACTTACATTTTAAATTATTTTTGCCTCACAAAGTCGTCTGGCTTCCACTTGTCAATGTTCCATGAATATTCAAATTAAGGTTACCAGATGGTATAATTCATAAATGTAAGCCGGGATACGACTCAAGCCAGTGGTTTCCAAACTCTTCAACCAACTTTTCAAAGTTGGTAATCAAGGACTTAAGCAGTGGTACGACTTGAGCAACTTTACCCAATATCCTATTAAAAATGCTGTTAAAAAATGATACACAACTATTAGTGTATGGCATCGTGCCTTAAGGCAAATTGCTGGAACTGGCCGTACCGTATTTAAAAATCTTGGTACGGAACCTAAAAAAAATTACACAAAATGTGTACACATTATTAAAATCTCTATAAAATATCTGATAATTTGATGTACATATGTCCAATAAACATTTTTGACCACTAAATGACATTTTTTAACTTATTTTCATTGAGAATCCATAACCGCTGAACCTGCCTTCCCAAAAATTCAAACTGTTATTCATCTTGTCAATACAAGTAAAATGTTTTTTAAATTATTAAAATCGGACGCTTTTAAAAACCGAGTTACCGTTTATGTTACTTTTTGCCCTGTATCTTCGGAACGGCTAGACCTGCCTTCGCTAAAAACTAATCAGCATGTTTCCTTGTCAATACGAATCGAATATTTTTCGAATTATTCAAATCGGTTGATCGGTGTTCCCAAAATCGTCGACGAAAATTTGTATCCGCACACACACACACACACACACACATTCATCCATTTTGTCAGTATATGTATGTCAAAATATTCAGAAACCTTTGAAACGTAAAGTTATATAAAAATTTGCATTTTCGATTTTTTGGGATTACTATAACTTACCCTACGGGAAGTTAATGAAGTTGTCACATGTTAATAAATAAAACAAACTGATTAGTATTTTATTACATTTCAATAAATTCAAAACATAATTTATTTTAATTTAAATAATTAAGAAACTTATTTACAACATATTACATTTACTTTGTTTTTGTTTTTTGGTCGTTAACAATTTTCTCCAATTTTTTCACATTAAGGAATCTAACAATATTCATATAATTACAATAGTAATTAAATCTATAACATATATTTTAAATATAAATATTACAGTTATTCTATTACTCTTTAGATTAATATTATTGCACAAAAATTGCTCGCATCTAAATATATAAAAAACATTTATAAAAACTAATAAAACATTTCATGCATATATAAAATTTTATATAATTTTTAAATTATATAAATCGTTGTAAAGTTAAATTCACTGCTTCATTTTCATCATAATTAAATTGATCATTTGTTATCTGTTTAGCAGTCGACTGCTAGAATACAATATATTATTTAATATTAGTATAAGCAAGCCTTAATAACAGTTTTGATCAATATATAAATTATAATAGGTAACAATTACCTTTCTCATGTTCAAAGTTCAACATTATTATTTGTACAATTGTACTCGAATCAGAGATTTTAAAAATAATTTAAACAAATTTTGATCAAAATAAGGCAAACATTTTCTTTGCACGAATGTTTTTGACAATCGAATATTTCATAAATAAATTTTCGTGATGTTTTCAAAAGGAATAAACCAATTATATTAAGGGGGTATATTCTAGTGTAGAAATTCAAAAAAATCTAACTTTTTTTATTTCATATTTTGAAAGCTTAACTATCTAAGCATATGGGTACGAAACGGTTTTTGAAAATTTGAATTATTTTCTGAGATATAGGCATTTTACTGACTCGGTCTCCATACTGGGGTGGCTTCACGCAAAACTTTAAATGCGTTTTTCTCAGAACAGACTTTTTCAGAACTGTTGACACGATTTCTCTAGTTTTAATCGACCGATTCACTTGAAATGTTCAGAGAGTCTTGTTTATAGACCTATCTATAGCCCGAACTAGGATTATTCCCATATTCCAATTTATACTATTTTTAAAAAAATCGAGAAACTCAAAAAAACAGTAAAAAACACTTTTTTTTCAAACAGTCGCCAATATGTAAAAAAAAAATTTTTTTACTCATCGCTGGTTCGGGCGATTGCGACATCATTGTAGATTAATAATCTTTTTATTTCTTTTATTTCGGATGGCTAGGAGGTGAAATCGTGTCAAGACTGAGGTGCCAATTTTTTGAGACCCCCCACTTCATCAGCTGCCAGTTTCTTCAATTTTCAACTTTTTTTTAAATTTTTGCATCGTATTTCAATAATATTGATAAACAATTGCTTTCTTTTACGACACTTTAAAAATGACCTAAAATTCATCGCTCTACACTAGAATACCCAAGTACCTTTTGGCACTCAAATTTACCTTTTCGCAAGTTTATTGGAAATGCTATTTCCAACTAATTATCGTTGGTTTTATATACCTCTTTTTCCTTAATTTTCAGTATCTAGTGCTGTCCCTATCCGAATATTTGGCAGTGCTATATCTGTCGCTGCCATAGCCGTCCCTCTCGTCCAAGCCACTGTGCTTGCTATAGCCATGGGCACTCGGCGTGTGGCCAATACTCTTCTGCCAATGGTGCGTCCAATAAAGTTCTTCAGGATTAAGGTCTCGCGGACCTCGAGATTCTCGGCACACCACCACACAATAGATAAGGGAGCCTATCAGCGTCAAGAAGCCGAATATGAGGAACACTATGCCCAGTATCCTGAAAAAAGTAAAATGAATATCATAATTTAATTTTATACTATTTAGAATAATTGATTCAATCAAAAAATCGATGTATTATTGCCAGTTTTTTAAAACCTATGTTTAGGGTAAGGAACTCATTTTGTCACATATTTATAAGTTATACTTAATAGAAGCATCTTAATGAATCAATGCAAAGAAATAATGGATAAATGCAATATTCCCAAGATTTTCAAAATGGAAACATCAAGTAGGGTGTAACCCATAATAGCTGTAACTTCATGGGCAGTTTTATCTCCATTCTCAGACTTAGAGTAAATAATTTTGTAAGTGCATTCGTTACCTTTTGATATTATTTTATTGAAATTATTATTTGAATAATTATGTTTGACTTGATGACTGACAAGTATCTACAAAATCGAGTTATCAGTCAATTTCAGACTGAATTCTATCAGTTGTTTAGTAGCAGGTACGACTAAGGCGACTATGCACCTCGTACCGGAAACACATTTTATGAAAAAGAAGGTGAAAATATTCAAATACAAAAAATAATAACGTATAAAAATTGCTAAATATAAGCCAACTAAATAATAATTTTTAAATACCAAAGAATTCGTTTCATTTTAATTCCACTGAATATTGGAAAATTGTTTACTTACAGATACGACTTAAGCAACTTTACCTTAATAACATACATTCATATACATACACGCGCATATATATGTATATATATCTAAATATATATATATATATATATATATATATATATATATATATATATGTATTCATTTAATGTATTTAAAATAAATTATTTTTATCAATTAAATTTATTTATCTATTCTAAATTATTAGTGGCGTTGATTTTCATCGGCTCTACCACTATTATTCACAGTTAAACATTGTAAATAATAATCAGCAATATAGCAATATATGTAATGCATATAGTTAAGGTATGTGGGAGGGCCGGTGAAATTTTCTCCAAAGGTTGCATTCCATTAGTGCTGGAATTCGATACGTATTTAATAATAATCCGGCACATATATAACCTTTTCTTATGTCCCGTTTAGAATGCTTTCTGTTCTAATAATCACTTATTCAAATATGCAATTGCAACACATCCATTTTATAAATATATGATGTAAGAAGGGTTATGAATGTTAGGCCTAGTTATTGCATATTTATTTAGAGCTTGAATGATAAGGAAACTTCTCAATAATATTAAATGATAAAATATTTTGAAGGGCAATTGCCACATTTTTTTTTTATGTTACAGTAACAGATGAACATTTTTTCATGTAAATATTATTTATATGAAATATATTTATTTAAATTCAATAAAACATCAATTAGCTGCAGCTTATTATAAATTGGTAAAAATATCTAAGGTACTATCATCATTGTTGAGATTATTAAGAAAAAACTATACCACTGCTCCATATAAAATACAACAGAATTTCAAATCATACAAAGACATTTGAAAGGATTTAAAATGCTGTTCTACAGAAAAATAGTGCCGCAAACAGTTAAGAAAAAACGTCAATTAAAAATGTTATAAAGTACATTGCGTTTAAAATCTAAGAAAAGAACACGTAACAAAGCTCACCCTGTCTCAAAATATTTAAAGGTATTTATTTGTTTCAGCAACAAAGTAATTAATTGTTAGAAAATAATTTTAATAAATTTATTATCTTATAATATTTTTTATAACCTCACATTGAAGCTAGTTAATAGTATAAAACGCTTGTTAATAGTATTAAAACGCTGGCTAATGCTATTATATTGTGAGCAAATTCCCAAAAGACAAATCATATATTTGCTGACATAGGTATAATTTCTATTAATATATTTTAATATATTTGAAATTATTTTGAAAAAATTGAAGTTGTTTATTACAACCAATTAAAAACCATAGTCTATATTATTCTTTTTTACATACCAGACAAAAAGTGGTTCGAAGAATTGAATTACAATCACGAAACCCAATGTGACAAGTATCAGTCCCAAATTTAGTAGTAGCAAGAGGCAACACATTCCTCTCACGTTTGGGCAGAACGGATTAGGTGCGACCATAGCTTCCGCCTTGACACCCGCGGATCGACGTGTCCTCCGGGTCGACGCAACAGACGGCGCCGCTCCGCTCCGGTAAGAATACACGCTGCGCGCCGGCTGACTATACCTCGACCCACGGCTGCGAAAAAATGAGATAGGTCATTGTTAATTAGGTGATATGTAATAAAAAACACAGAAATATAATAATATTAAAATTGTGATAACATGATTTGATTATTCCTACTCCTGGTAAATTCTCCGCAGACCGTACCTAATAATATCTAATTATAATATGTTCTTTTTTATACACACAAACACACACACACACACATATATATATATATATATATATATATATACCTAAGACTGTTTTTACACGGAGATTGGTTCCAGAAGAAGCCGTGTAAAAAAAAACGTGTAAAAAAAACATTGATCTTATACAAAAATGGGTGATTTGTCCTACTCTCTAAAACCTATTAAAATTAGTGAAAAACAAGAATTTTCAAAAACAAGAATTCATGTTTATTTGAATAATAATTCCCCTAAATTAGTGCTCTTCACATTTGCTTTGACCAGTAAATATTGTTTGTACGCGCTAAAGGGGAATTCACTTAAATCTTTAAGCTAGTGTTCGCAAACTATCGATACTATCGATGGTTTCAGACTTTTTTCTTTCATAAATACTTTTTTGTGATATGAACATACTTCGCAAAAATTAAATTTGACTAAAAAAATTTAAGTACATACAATTTTAAATCGTGCTAAATGAAATAAAATCGTGTAAAAAAATTAAAAATATTCAATTTTCAAACCGTGTTATATCAAAACCGTGTACAAAAAGACCGTGTAAAAACAGACTTAGGTGTATATATATATATATATATATATATATATATTAACAATCTCTACTCATTGTTTTGTATAAACAAATTGCAGAATAAAATTTGTTAAAAGAATCTTAAAACCAGGGAACATTAAAGATTTAAGACTATGGCTTTGTTTAACCTGAAGTTTACTTTAACAAATTGCTATATTATATAAGAGTCTGCAAATATTTACAATATCTTTCTTGACAAATGACAAATATTATATACATAATATTAAACTTTATATATAGGTACAATACAAATGTAACATTATTTTAAACTTAACTTAATAAATAATTGAGTAATCATTAATATACAAAAATAACGGAATTTGAATATACTTTTATATATACAAGGAACTCGAAATAATGATATAATAAATTAATTATGTATTATATATAATTAATATATTATATATACATAATTAATTTAATTTAATCAAATTACCGTATATGTTTAAATATTATATTAAACATTAGTTGGTTTTATTCAATATGATCTTCAAGATACATTTTACAAAATTAACCAAAAAAATATTATTATTTATTTGTTTATTTATTTATTTATTTAAATATATAGCCCACAGATTTCTCCAAGAGGACTCAAAAATACAATTATTTGACATAATGAATAACAATTAAAATATACACAAAATTACAATATATAGTTAGTAACATAAAATGCTAAGATAAAATTTCATATAATGCAGTATGTAACAATAATATTTATAAACAGAAAATAATAAGATATTTGAAAGAAAATAAAAAGATTAACTTGTGCAGATGGAGATTATTTGATTAGGTGATGTGTTGTGAATGTCTATTTCATTATTAATTAAGTTAAAGTTAGAGGACATTCATTATGTCAATTACTTCTTTTAAATTAAACTATTTCATCAACGAAATAATATTAGCATGATTTTATATTGCCATCTCAATTCTACTAATGATTACCAGATTAAAAAACTTGTTTAAAATTATATAATTTATGTTTATAAACTTGTTTTCGAAACATAAATGGAAAATTATTAAACTCAACTTGCAAGTCATTTAGTTAAAGATCGAAATTCCAATTCTAAACAAAACATTGCGGTCATTATAGAGGATGTCTATTTAAATATTAATATATCATTCTGATTTAATAAATTATTATTAGTTAGGAACAGTTTTTGCTCCAATAAAACTCTATTATTTTATTTAATTGCAACTCATTTAACTAAAGATATTTTTAATTAAATAGAAATTGAAGTTGAAATTCCAATCTAACTTAAATATTTTAGACTTTATTTACATAGACCTAAGATAGAGGTCTATTTCTAAATTATATGATAATTTTTTACATTTTTATGTTATTTTTTGTTTTATTATTTTCATGTTATTTTTTGTTGCTGCTATAATTAAGATTAGAAACTCTGAGGTATGGACATATGTACATATATATGGTACATGTGCATGTCTTGTTAAAATGAAAATAGGAAAGTCTTATTAAAATATGAAAAATAAATTTAACACCAGGAACAACGATGCAAGAAACATGATTTTAATAATATTTTAGATATAAATGTAAAAAGTTTTTCGATAGCAAAATCAATAGTTACATTGAATTGTAATCATTATTAAGCCATTATTCGCCCAAATATAAATATAAATATTATGAATATGAATAAATATATATGTATGTGTATATTCAATTTAATTTGACATTTATTCCTTAATTACTTTGTAAAGTATGATAAGTTTTATTTTAAACGTATTTTTAAATTATTCAATGAAAATGACCTTGAAAAATAGAGCCAACTTTGATATTTTCATTAACATATTAATAAAATATTACACAAAAGTAAAATTATTAATAATAGACTTCAGTAGCATAAAATTTTCTAATTATATAAAATGACAAACTTTTCGCCTGAAGATCTATTCAAAAGCTTTTTACATACACCCATATCAATAGTAATGTTTTCTAACTTAATACATTATAGTAAAAATAACTGTATTCATCATAAAATATCACAGTTAATCGACTCGAAGGAGAATTTGTTTCATTCCTGATTAATCACGATAAATGTATTCGTTTTAGCAATTGTAAAAAAAACATTACATGCACATTAACCTCCATTTGCAATTATAGTCGACCCGAGTGTGTAAGAGTTTAACATATTTTACAAAGACAATGCATGCATAACTTATCTTGTAATTGTGGGAAAAACTAATTTCCGTTTTATTGTTATTACGCGTGTCACTACATGCATTAGTGATTTGGTTAACGCAACGATTTTCATTTTGCGACGTCGTAATAGTCTCTCTGGGAGCTATATGAGAAGTCTCTATGGAGAATAGGTAGATAGAAATATATACATGTCTCCAATTATTAAAAAAAATTTAAAGTTAGACGATGTATAAAATAAAATGAAATTGAGAATGGTTAGTACTAAGGTGACTACATTTTTTAAGGTCCAAACCGGGATGGCAATTTTTAGTTATGCTAATCTGAGACGGAGAGAGATTTATGCTAACTAACTTAGATTTGATTTTAAATTAGCAAATGCAATGGAGCAAACTTGCTCCAAGTTAGATTATAGTGTGCCATGATTTTGGCAATATAAAAACAAAAGTATGTATAGAAAATAAATATTCTAAATCGATGTCTAATAAATCATCGTAAATTAGTCAATTATTGAGTTTTAATTAAATATACTTTAGTATTTATGGAATGCGCTTCATGCAAAAAAAAAAACAGTTAAATAAACCTTTTTTTATTCAGTTGGACTTTTACTAAGAACTTTACTATTCGATTATATGTAATAGTCTTTTTTTACTAATGATGTTGAATTATATCTAATATTTTTTTATATATAATATGCTCTTTTCGGTTTTGAGCCATATATGAATATATTTGGACCCACGCTCGTATCGATTTGATTTATAATTATTTTAGTATTTTAAAGTTGAGTAACACATTTTGGTTCTCACATTTGTTTCCTTGGTTTCGCATATCTTTTTTCTTAGTGTATTTTCGTAGTGAAGCCGAGCTTAAAGACCCGCGGATCAAAATGTCTACCACCGATATCTCAGAAACAAGTAAAGTTAAAATTTTTTTGACAACAATATGTGAAAGTAGAGATAATTAGATTCATAACCAGCCATTGATTTTCACGACTTTGCTATCAGGAGATGAACTGTAATGCTTGAAAATCCATAAAGTAAATTCTTCCTTGTTACTTGTTAGTTTTTTTTTATTGTGAGCACTATCGTTTAGTTTACGAAACCTTAATATAATTTTTAAGTATACTTAATTCGTTTGTTTTATAAAATATATTGTTAATTTTAAGTTAGATTCAACAGTTTTTAATATAACCTCTATTAAAGCTTATACCTGGGTGAGGTAAAAAGGACCGACTGAACCTTTACCCTTGCAAAGTTGTAAAATTTGTAGTAATATTTCTGACAAAATACCAGATCAAGACTATTTACAGTGTTCTCTGTAAAAATGCACTTTTGAAATTTATATATTGCACTGGTTGAATAATATAGCTAATATTTTGAAAAATCGCTTTAAAATTAAAATAAAATATTGGACTTGTTTGTCCTCGGCCGTCTCAATTTACCACGTCTATTGGATAAAAAGGACAAAGTTACAGTTTTTTGAAAAAACAGCAAAACTCATTTCTATTACAACACTGAAAAAATAGCTGGTAACTAGTGGTACAGTACTGAAAAAAAACTGCAGAAAAATTATAGCATTCTAGAGTTAAGTTGTTTGTATAATTTGTGGGTTAGCTTCGCATATCTTTTTCTTGGTTTATTTACTGTGTTATCAATATATGGGCTTCTTCAAAAAGCATTTGGAAAACTTTACATTATTCAAAAATTAAAAATCTTCATCTCAATAATATTCTTAGCAATTATTGCTTCATCAAAGTTGAGCAAAAGTAATTAGTTATTAGTTGAGCAAATATTATTTTCTTAAAATTAAAATTCTGTGACAAATATTAATTTAGAAAACGCGAAGTTTCAATAGTGGCCCAAAATTGCAATATCATTAGTTAATTTGGATTATAGAAAATAATAATAAAGACTTAAATATCTTTACAACAAAGAGTGTGCTTTGGAGATTGAATTTTAATATTTTATTCTATTTATGTCTTTCTCTATTTTTTATAAAATTGAATAAATAAGGACTTCTTTTCCCTTTATACACAAACAAACTAAAATATTTAATAAATAAAATAATTAATAAATAAATAAAATAACTAATAAAGTAAATAATTGATAATTTAAAAAATAGAGAATAGTAATTAAACATAATGATAATTTTGCTTGCATGCAAAAATAAAGAAGGTATACAACAGTTTTACATATTGCATTTAAAATCTCACATCGGCCGTTTTTATGAATCTATAAACAAAGTATTTTCTTTTTCATAGTATATACGAAATATCTACATTGACGTAATATATGTAAATAAAGATGTACAAACATACAAAAGTAACTTTCATTTATTACTCCATCGTTACACCTACTAAACGATACATTTTCAGGTGAGAAACATTTTCACACCAGCAAAAAGCAGATTTCATCTTAAATGGAATGAGCGACAATTTTAGCACAACCGGTCTGACCATATTGATCATTACGAAATTAAAACTGAAAGTTTTCGAATAATTTAATTTCGAAGCAATCATGAATAATGAACCCAGAACCGCCTCATTGAATCCTGTTTTACAAATGTAATTCGATTTAACTTGTAACATAAGATATTACAGTTCTGTTTTATCATCGGCGTATTGAGGTTGGGAATTGCTGTAAGGTACTTAAAATTTGCCTTAAGCCTTATCATAAATTATTAGCAAACGTGTATTAGAAAACTATTTTTTCTGCAAATATGTTGCTTTAGGGAGCAAGCCCGTATCGTTAGCAAATTTTCTCACAGTAAAGATAGAATGAAGTCGGTAATTAATGTATTTTATTTTCAAAGTATCGTTCAATAATCATTAGACCTAGCCATCTTTGTCAATATTTACTCAGATATTCAAGCAGAAAGCAATTAAAAATATATTCGTGGATTTCTCAAATATTTTCTAATCTTTATATTAATCTCCCATTGATATGCTGAAATAAATTATTATTTACAAGAATAACCGTCCACTATTTGGAAATAAATTATCGTTATTTCAATTAATAAATTTAAATATCGCATTGTTTTGAAATTTTAAGATTGAGATAGAGAGTGTATATATATATATATATATATATATATATATATATATATATATAACTAAATTGAATTGTTTTCGGCATAACACTGACATTGGTGTCAGTTAGCAAACATTTTTCTATTATTAATCGAATATCAATAAAAAGTATCTTAACATACTGGTTTAATCTGTTGATTTGTTATTTATAATTAAAACCCATAAGTTAATTATTTTTAATTATTATTTAACATTTATGATCGGAGACAGTTAATGCGGGAAATATGGTGAGATTTTGTTGGTTTCTCAAGATTTTTATTTTATTCCATATAAATTCATTAAATAATTGTGTTACAGTTTTAGTTAATACTTATGATGAGGCAATAATATCACAAAATCCATCACAAAAACAAGAAGTTTAAGTATTTAAGAACACAAAATTAACTAAAATATGAGCGTAATAGAAATTTCATATAGTATGATAGTAATAATATTTTGTGTAGGGTTGTAATATTAATAAATTGAAAATTAGAATTAGAGTTTATAGTTTTATTATTGTTTATTAAGTATTTTGAAAAAAAAAATAGTTTCAAAATTTTTGTAATGAAATCCTATAATTTTATAATCTTTTAGTGGAGTGTTTCAGGAAGAATTTTGTTTGGGATAAAGTGTATGTAGTGATTTACTAGTTTACTTTCGTTTTCAAAAACTGACCTTAAGGTTAATTTGAATTATTTGTAATTTATTAAGGTAAGTTATAGTAATGGGCCAAAAATCGAAAATGAAAATTTTTGCATATCTTCACGTTTCAGAAGTTTCTGCACATTTTGGCATACCTCAGAAAAAATTGATGTGTGTGTGTATGTGTGGAGACAATTTTTCGTCCACGATTTCGGTCGTATGTATAAACCAATTTGAAAAATTCGAAAAGCAATCGATTTCTATTGATAGGAAGATTAGTTTTTGGCAAAGGCGGGTCCAGCGGCTTCGGAGATATGGAGCAAAAAGTGCTAAAAATGTCAGTTTTTAAGAGAACGGATCAACCGATTTGAATGATTCAAAAAGTATTCGGTTCGTGGTGGGGAGAAGTGGTGTAGATTTCGGCAAAGCTAAATGTGCAAAAAATTGCAGTTTTTAAGAAAACTAAGCACCCGATTTGAATTATTTAAACAAATTTCTGCTTGTGTTGACGAAACAATTGATTCTGAGAAAATAATTTTTTATATATATTTTTTTTAATTTTCAAAAAAATTTATTTCGAATATCGAAAAATTATTCAGTTTTAATGCTAATTCTAGCTAAAGTTCTATTTAAAAACATTTAAAATTAATCGAATATTTCATTAAGGTTCGAGAAGTTTCAGCAATTTGCCTTGAGGCACGATGCCATGCACCACTAGTTTGTGTTACCTTTGCTTAAAACTGGTGAAGATAGATACAATCTAATTCCATTTACATCTTGTTTCATTTATTTCGAGTACTTTATTTGTACTTTAACAAAGGAATAAAACCATATATCAATTTTTTAGCTTGTTTAGTTTTGTATTTAGGATATTTTTTTTTGTCGAACATTACAACTATGCCTTTGACTATGCTCATTCAATTTACATCAACATAATATAAGAGAACTAAGTCGTTTATATTGATTTTCTTATCATATGTTGAATTTTTGGTTTCCTTAGTATTAACTAATTGTAAGTAATATAGTTTCTTTATAGTAATAACTAAATAATATAGTTTCTGTTTTGGATTCCTTAATTTTAATTTTTCGTTTTTCCGCAAATGCCTCGAAATTCTAGTAATTTTTGATTTAACTGATGTAATTAAAGTCTTGTCTTTGTTTTCCCAATTTACATCCATGTAATTATTTTGAATTTTTTGAAAGTGTTGAATTTTTAGTTTAGTTAGTGAGTCAAATAGTTTTTGTTTTAGATAAATTAATTTAAATTTTCCATTTTCTGCAAATTATAAAATCCTGTACATGGAATTTTATTATTTAATTTAGCTGATGCAAATATTGCTAGTGGTGTAATATGTCGACTGGCAAGTATTTAAATTGAGATGGAAACATGTGGGAAAAATAATTTAGATAATCATATGTAATAATTTCTACAATCATTTTCGAATATTAAATATGCTTTCGAATAAAAGATACTAAATACAAATCCAAATAATCCCTCACAACAAACCTGATCTCCGAAGGTGCTTTGTAGGCCGCACTAGTAACATATATATCGGATCCATTATCGCCGAAGCTGAGTTGGCTAGGAGCCCTGGGTGGCGGTCTCGACGGTGGTCCACCGCTGGGCGTGAGAGCTGTGTGCGAACCGTGCCGGTGCACTGAGGGCACCGACAGCGCTTGCTGACTCGAGTGGTGATGGTGGTTCAGGTGCTGGTGGGATGACGATCGAGGCTTTCGTGGGTTCGGAGATAAACTTCGTTCGTTTGAGATCTGAAAGGTGAATTATTGATTTATAATAAATATTACATTACATTAAATACAAATATTACATTAAATGATAGCTTGATAGATCTTAATATGATCGAAGTTGGTGATAATGAATTATTATATTAACACTTTCCGCTCGCGAATTTCGAGATTTGTATGAATTTTGCCGCCGAAAAAGCGGCCTCCGAGTCGAAAGGTTAACTTATTAACATCTCGTAGGGTAAATTATTGTAATCGTACAAAAACCGAAATTGAAAATTTTTGCATTTTTTTACGTTTTGAAGGTTTCTGAACATTTTGGCATACCTTAGAAAAAATGGATGTGTGTGTATGTATGTATGGATACAAATTTTCGCCCACGTTTTCGGACGCACGGATCAACCGATTTGAGTGGTTCAAAAAACCTTATTCCTATTAATATGGAGATGTTTTTGTTTTAGGGCAAAGGCAATTCCAGCCTTTTTGGAAATACGGAGTAAAGAGTGCAGAAAAAGATAATCAAGTTTCTGAGAATACGAACCAAGTAATGGTGGGGCAAATTGGTGATTAGTTTTTGGCAAAGGCAGGCCCAGCCGTTTCGGAGACTAAATGTGCAAAAAATAGCAGTTTTCAAGAAGACTAAGAATCCAATTTGAAGAATACAAAAAACTTTCTGCTTGTGTTGAAAAAACGATTGCTTTTGGTTTTTTTTTCAAATAAATAATTTTAACTTTGCAATTCAGTTTATATAATTCTTATAAATTTTAGACAATGTCCTTCATTTTAAATCAGATCGATTAAGTTTTGTTTATTTACATTTCCGTAAACATATATAAACGTCGTTGTCCAATTCATAAACTTTTATATTTTGTCTATAAAATAAAAATAATGAAAGCTACAGTATTTATAATAATCTGTTTGAAAACATTTAATATTCCTCGAATATTTTATTACGGTACGGAAAGTTCCAGCAATTTGCCTTATGGCACGATGCCATACACCACTAGTATATTACATTATATTATATTGTATTGTATTATATTATATTGTAAATTAAAACATGAAAAAATGTTCAATGTATTATAGCTTCTAATTTACTAATCAAACATGATAACACTGTCTATACCTAAAATGTATTTATAAAAAAATAAGTATCTTTAACATCTGACAATTTATAATATAAACTAAGCGTTAGTGGCATTTTGCTGTAATCTTAGTTGCGAAAACTTCTCGATATGTGTAAACAATCATCTTAACCAACGACAATTGAGATATAGTAACTCAAATGTATGATTATCGGAATTTGAAATTTGGACTCAGCTCAACATTCTAAATTTAGATGAATTTTTATAATTAAACCACTTTTCAATGCCCTGGATATTTTAGAATGATCGCTATGACCACGACCTTATCATCATATAAAGTTTCATCAAGAACAAAAAATGTTTCCAATAATCATTTACGAAGAAACGGCCAACAGATATCTTTCAAACAGTTTTGAATTTTAAAAATTTGAATATTTGGCTAAAACTCGGACAAAAATTTTAGGCTTTTTTACTAATTCTAAAGATATGTCTTTGCCGCAAATTATTTTTGTCAAGTTTGCTTAAATTGATTTTGAATTTTCAAATCGGTGCAGCTCTTTTTGCTTAAATAAATTTTGAATTTTGAAATTGGTGCAGCTCTTTTTGATACTTTGAGAAAAAGTCTAGATTTGTCGAGAGAACATAAGAGCAAATCGGACTTTCTTAAACAAACTTAAACTTTAGGAAGTTACTTACATAATAAAATGTTTGTAATGAATCAAATTTAAGCATTGTTATAAATTATTTATAAGTTATAAACATTTTCAATTTTTTTCTAATTTATTATTAAACTTTCATTTTATTCGGACCAAAATTTTAAAAATAAATACATATTTATACATACATATTATAGCAAATTCTTTATATAACTGCATTTGCAATATATTTATATACCATACTGTATCATTATTTAAATAAAAGTAAAAACTATTCTGATTCTATAAATATAAATATTTACAATCACAAAATATTATTGAAATATTCGAAAATATTTACAATCTGATAGAGTACAGTAATTTAAACGTAATAAAATTGAATAGGTATTAGAAAATAATTGTGCTAATTTGCATAACTTATTAACATGTTTCAATAGCAAATTAGCATGTCCGCTTTTATACTTTCGGTAGCAATAACCAAGTTTCATATTTTTTAAGAAATAAATCATTTGAATGTATTGACCTTCATTTTATGATGGATTTCAAAGTGAAGAAGTGTTAATAAATTATTTTATCAATTTAATTTACACAATCTATTATAAATAAGCAATAAAGTTCCAAGAAAATCGGCTATGGTAGGTATATGTAAAATTAACTGTAAACATAATAGACAGTATACCTGATGCAAACCAATTAAAATTGATTTGTGTATTACACACTGCTTGTGATTCATCTTATAAAAATTTATAAGATTCTCTTCAGAATTATACATGTGTAAAATAGAAGTTTGTATTTTTAGTAAAATTTAATATGATTTATTACCTAGATCGTTTTTCAATTGTTGATTATGAATTTTTGCTTTAATAGCAATATGATTATTATTTTATTAATTATATTACACAAAAATTAAAAAAATGGATTAAATTTTTATCTAATTATCTCATACATTGATACAATTCTCAATTTACACATATAAGGAGAGTATGTACAAACCGACATGTAAAGACTCAGGTGCTCGAACAAAAACAAGAACAAGTAGAACAGAATAGCCATAAGTTTAGCGCTTGCAAAATCACAAATTATCTGAATTACAGGTCTTCAAATTTATTACTGCAGTGTAAATAGATCACAAATGCTGCAGGAGATAGGAACAGCTATACAAAACCAGTACTGGCATAGGAAAAGGTATTTGTAGGCCAAACCGCATTGCACCTTGTCTATTACAGAATCTTCTATCGATGGAAATTTCTCTAGAATGTTAAAACCTAGAACTACTGTCGAGCACCTTCCAAGAACATAGTTACTTAACTTCTTATAGGAATTTATAAACTTTGTGGGATAATGATAGACAACAATTATTTATTATAACTCATATTAACTATAATTGACCACAGATTATCCAGTGTGCGTAAACGAATAGAATGCTTGTTCAATCAGTGGAAGAAAGGCAATTTAAAAACTTTATAACAGGAAATTTCATTAAATTGTTTTTACAATTACATATCGTAATTGAGTAGGTATTGTGCCGAAAGAAGTAATTGCATATGATAAAAAAAACAAAATTTCATAACTTCCTACTTGCCTTAAGTGTCTGTGAAAAATTATGACAAATGGCGTTGATTATGAGTTGCAAACATTTTTGAGGAGTAGAAGATAATGAATGAACCACTCAAATGGTTAACGTTTTTTATATAAATATTATTAACAAGCCATTTAAATTATAAACACTTGAACAATTTTTAAAAATTTTATACCTAAACGTAAAAAAATAATTTATAATTTTATTTTATGTACAAATCAATTATATTTGATTGTAATAATCATAATAATAATCAATAATTCTGTTCACGTGTTTGGCGACCTCGAGATAATTAATATCGATGAAATACCTATGTGATCTTATACGTTATAAATCTTAGTTTTATAGTAATTTTATTACAAAATAATTGCTATTAAAAGCTACGCAAGTTGCTCCTTGCGTGGAATAGTGTCTATGTTGAAATATTGCATTGATTTCATTGGGCAAATGTTTTACAATATTAGTTATAAAAGATGATTTTTTTAAAATACAGAAGCATCATTGATATTAAGCTTCTTGATTCCCAAAAATCTAATTGTTTAATTAAAACGAGAAATTTTGAAGATAGCAGACAAACCGCAAATTATGAATATCTCAAAACACAATTTTAAAAATTATTGGGAATAATATTTTAGATCAGATGTCAAATTTTTGCAACCGTGAATTCAATCACAATATTACTATTTTGAAAAATGAGTAATAAAATTTGAACTGTCCTGACTACCGAATTTGAATAAACCAATGAAAAAATAAAATTAAAAAAAGGCTACTTTGTTGCAAAAGACATTATGTTACAATGTAAAACTTTATTATTTTATTTGTTCAAACCATAACTCACAAATGTTCGAAATTAGCATATTGAATGTAGATACATATATCTAATAAATTTATCAAAATTGATAGAAGTAGATGGATTTGAAAGTAGTGATATTATATTCCATAATCAGTAATGGCACATTAACATATTGTTATGCATTAATCCATATATGCAAGTATATATATATATATATTTATATATATATATATATATCCCAGAAAATTTAAAACTATGATTGCGGACCAAATTTATACTTTAAAACACAATATGATACCATGGATTATTAAAATCTTACAATTTAACAATAAGATAAACTAATTGTAAGTACTATTTACTCTTTTTATTTTTTATTTTCACTCCAATTCAATTGTTTTAGTTTTTAATTTTATTTTTAGTTTCCACTGAATGAAGGCTAGGATCATAGCCGAAGCGTATGGATGTAAAATAAATTTTTGAAAGAAATTCATGTTTTTTATTGATGTTATGCCCGATCACTAGACTTAGTTATTACATATGTCAACATCAAATTCAGAATCATACAATGTCTAATTTGAAATAAATATTATATTTTAATACGACACAATGGCTAATATTAAATTAATCAATTAATGTAATTTAATGCAACGTCAAATGAAAAACCTCCAACTATAAGCGAATTTGCATTTAACGATTTTGATCTATAAAATCAGAAATATTTTAATAGATCTGATATATTCAAAAATAAACAAGATTTGCGTCATATAACTACTTAATATACCATCTTTGACTGCAATTAAAAAATAATTAATATTCAATCCGTTAAAGAGACATGAAGATATGTAACAGAAAAACATAATGTTCTTGGTTTATAACTAGTAGGAAAGGCAATATTTTCAAAATATATTAAATAAATTTATTTTATTTAATAAATTTTTATATTGTTATTTTTTAATTACAACTAAAACTTGTCGTTTTTTTAAAGATGGAAACCCAACAGTCGTCACATATCTACGTGAAGAGGTTTTATTATTAAAATTTTTGTATAGAGTTGAATTTTTATTACTACAGCAATGCTGGATAAGAACTATTTTCACTTGAAAACATATTGCTATCTATATTTCCAAGTGAAAACTCATGCCACTAGTGCTAAGATGGGTATCAAACCTGGGACCCACGGACAAGCCCTATATCATAATTATCCCAGCATGTAAGAGTACATTTACCAATAAAAAATATGTAGATGCTAATAGTGAAACTATAGTCAAGACATAAAATTATTTATTAGTATTTCTTAAGAAACCATTGTTAAGCAAAATTCATAACAAATGCGTATCTAGATTGTGTTAATGCTAAATTATTACTCAGCTCGCCATCTAAGATTACGAACATGATGTCGTTTTACATTTTATGCATTTATAAATTATCCTTACCATATACTCAGAAGCGGCTCTATGGGAGTCTTCGCCATCGGTGCTGTAGGCAACATTCGAATGACCATTTCTCACTAAATATCCCTCAGGGGAGCTATGTGTCGCCACATAGTGGTTACTTGCGACTCTGCGCGCCATTCCGGAGATATAACAAAGATCTTGATTCTGAACACTCGGCAGGTGATGCTATGTTTTTGAGTTTATCATTGTGTATAGAGGAAAACTATTTAACACTTGTCCAAGAGAAATTAAATCAAATCAACTATACTATTTTTTTAAATCTTCCTTGTGGTTCTTCATCATCGGTAAACGAGTGAAATGTCCTGAATGCGTAATCTGAAACAAACAAAGAAAATTCGTATTTACTTTTTCATTCAAATTTATTCAAAATTATGATATGACAAATCTATTACTAAATTGATGACATAATGAATTTATTTATATGACATAATGATTTACTATCAATCTGACCTAATTTCTTATTGATATTTATAACTTCCCGAAGATTAAGTTGTTTTCATAAAATATTCAATCTGCTAATTTTATGTTTTCTGGACATTTCAAGCCATTCTGAATCGAATAAGACCAAATTTGTAAAACGTATGTGTGTGTGTAAACAGATTCTTGTTTCTAATAAGTAGTTGTGAAGTTGTGACTGCCTGGTATGCACTACAATTTGTGGTGCATACCGTCGCCACTTTACTTATTATTATTAAAACAAATGTCCTTAGACATTTAAAAGGTTACGGGCTCCCAATCACTAGTTCCAGATTCGATACCTGTCTCGAACAGCCTGATATCAAGCAGTAGTTACATCGGTCTTCAATTAAAAATATAGGTAGCAATATGTTTCCAAGCAAAAATAGCCCTTACTGATATTATATTGCTGAGTCCTATAAAAAGTCATCGATATTCGAATTATTCTAATAATAAATTTATCAAAAAGGTATAGGGCCTATATATATTTACCTTGGCCTATCATAGGCCAACCCGTTGGCTTGCTTTGTAATATTTAACTTCCGTAGGGCAAGTTATAGTATTCGCAAAAAAATCGAATGTAATTTTTCTTGTATATCTTTACGTTTTTAGGTCTTCTTAATATTTTGGCATACTTTAGAATGAATGTATGTGTGTGTGTGAGACAGTGTGTATGCATGTGTGTGTTTGTGTGCCATTTGGCGGACAAAAATGATCATTAGACAAATGCACATCAAATAATCATATTTTATAGATATTTTAATAATAAGAAATTTTGTACATTTTTCCATGGGTTTCGTACCAATGTCTATCCGTATACTGCGACGCGGCGCTCACGCGCTTCGATATTGCGTTTCTACGCAGTTAACGTATCGCGATCCCTTTGAAAAATGTTCGAAATTTCCAAAATATTTCAAATCAAATCAAATCAATTCGAAAAAAATCGAATTTTTCAGAAAGGTTCATTTTTCTCAGAAAATTTAAAAATCTCAAATATCGATTGTTTTCAGAGTTCTAAAAGAAAATTGAATTGTTTTTCAAAATTTTAATTTTTGATACGAGTTCCAGCAATTTGCTTTAAGGCACGATGCCACTAGTTAAAACATTTGCATACTACAATATTCTGTAATACCGTTTTTATGGCAAAAATGCTATTAACGATTGGGATAGATAGATTTAGTTATTTTTATAATTTTAACGCAAAAGAAATTATTTTTATTGCTTTTCAGAAAATTCTTCTAGTTTTATGATTAAAAAATATTAATAGATATGATAAGTAATAATTAAACTAATCTAAATAAATTAAACTAACATAAAATACATTACAAATATAATTACAATATGCAATCGATACTGCAATCATTCATCTCATTATTTCTAACATATAAAATAACTATAATTCATAGCTCTGCGCATTTTATGATAGTCGAAATGAGTTTTGTAACAAAACAAATAAATTGCAAACACATTGAATCGTTGACATTCAATTCTGCTGAGTTATTTATTTCTGTAGGAAGTTATTATCTTGAATCCGAGATGCTGTTTTATCTAATGTGCATATTAGATCCGCAGATGTGGATCCATCGAGGGTTGACAATATCTTTGATAGTAGATTAGATAAATTTTATATAGCTTAACAAGAATACAAAAATATGCATAAATTAAGTGATTATATATAACACAACAAAATAACACTATCAGAAATTATTGTTTTGCCATCCATCTGAGTAGAAGTTTAATCTCCCTAAGAGCAAAAATAATTTAGTTTAAATGTGGTTGAATTAGTTAAAATGTAGTTAAAATTATGTCAATATTTACATCTTAAAAACAATTGAAATTGCAGCTTAGCAGTATAAAAATCTAGTTAAAAGTACAGAAATTTAGTAAGAAATTGATCAACGAGGGAATATAAATTTGTCTAACAAACTTTGAAATTTGTTTTCAGACCCACTAAACTAGCATTCAAATGAATTTCTACCATAAATTTTTTATGCAGACGTTAAGATAATATATTTAGTTAATTTAGTGACAAATTTATATTGGTGAAACAAATAAGGAAGACTGGGTACGGTTGTGCCAGGGTACGATTCAATGTGATAGTCATTATAATAACTAAACTATACTAATTTTGAGAAAGAGTCCGAGAGGTGAAAGATGTAGTATGTTTGTTTTAGCAAGTTTCCAATATTACTTTCAATCAGCGCCTTTATGATCTGCAAACCGTATTGTTTTTAAAGAGTCAGTAGAGTATCTTATTAGTATTGCTATGTAGACAAATGTTCAAATTACCAAAATTATTGCTGATCAAAAAAAAGTAGCACAACCGTACCCTGTCCCCCTACTAGTAAAATTAAGACTGGACTAATAAGACAAATACTCTGACTTGAATTCCAAATTTATGGTATTAGGCTTTTTCTTGGTAGTGAGAAGTTTGATCTTCCAACCAGAAGTTACAGGTTCTATACCCGCCTCGGACAACCTAATACCAAATAGCAGTGGTATCGGTTTTCACTTGTAGACATAGATGGAAAAACATTCCAAAATAAAAATAGCCCCTTGCATTGCTACATTAAATTGAAAATTATAGAATTGGAGAAGTTCTAATAAAGAAAATATATCAAATACAGGTAAACCAACGTATGTGTCAAATAGAGTTGGTTTGCTTTCTAAAAAGCTTCGTGGTTAAAACATCGGATTTTATCTTATCGGAGTACTGACTGATGTTCGAGTATAAAAGAAAAAAAAAACTGTCTCCAGCTATTTTCTTAATTCAATCTAATTCCAATTTTATTGGCAACCCTAGGTTGACTCTTTCGAGATGCAGAATTCTGTTTACGCTCTAAAGCCCTAACGGAATTTCACTGCAACGGTATTTCAGAGATGTTGAGATATGCCACTATCGTTCTATTACAAAGACTCACAAACAAAACAGTCTTATGATCATTATTATGCTAACGATGAAATTCATATCATCGTCCTAAATTCTTTATAGAGTTGCGCAATTTCAGCCATTCATCTAATTTCATCACATTTACATCGATTACAAATCGTTCCGTAGATTTTGAACTACCGATTTGACAAGTAGTTAGATGTCACCGTTGGGAAATGAGAGAAATTATACAACTAAGCAGAAATTTATTTGTTGTTGAACAAAATGATTATTATCGAATAATACATAGGATAAGAATTGTTACGTATGGGACGAAGTTAAAATTGAAACTTGTGAGTTTTTTAAAAAAAATATTGGAACTAAAGCTTGAAGGAGTTGAAATATTTTACAAACTATGTTTTTTACTTCATGAAACTATATCTAAGTAGTTGTTACATTTTAGTATATTATAAATCAAAAGAAATACTGATAAAAAACTGAATATGTAGAAAAAATAAATTATGCACTTACCGTAAGGCGCAGAAAATTATTGGTTATATTTAATTTAAATATAATTTTTAAAAGGTTTGTTTTTATTTTTTATAACTAATTTGTGTGTATTGGTCATTCAAGAAGAGTCAAACTAGGGCTTGAAACGTATGGATGACTAATGAAATTGATTTAAACCTTATTTATAGTTATAACACAAATTATTTTAGATAGCTTAATGAATGCCTATTAAAACTTGAACAACAGAGTTTTAAAATGCAAAACTTCAAAAATTTTAAAGTTTCTATTAGCGCAGGAACAATTATTGAGAAATTATGAGTTATGTTGATAACTATTAACTCCTTCTGGCCGGAAGGATGTCTTCTTTTAGTGGCCTTATTTAAAAATTGAATTAAAATCCATAATAACAATTCTGTCAGATATTGACAGTCATTGTCATAGACTTGGCGCAGTAATCAGTTCAAACGCGTTTTTCGCCTGATTTTTTTTTGGAGACCTGTCTATTGATATTTATAATTATTTCAAATAAAATCAAATAAATGATGCCACAACTAGTGATCAGTGAATAATCAAGCTTTTGATGGTATTTTGATTAATAATTCAATTTTGTTCAATTTCTATATAATGGACAAATTGGCAAAGTTCCTACTATTTCACAAGCAGGGCCAGAAAAAAACCTGTCAAAGGAGATTAGCTTTTAATTTCTACTCCAAGTATGCAAGGAATAATTGCTAAAAGCAGACCAAAAAATCCACTGGTAAAAAGAAAAGACTTGCATTTGTTGCAAAACCTTCTTTTTCCCTTTCGAGCCCGTCAAAGATTATTACAATGTATGATTTGTACCCTTTGGGATCATGATACATGTGCTAATGTTTCAAAGAGGACGCAAAATGATTTATTTGTGAACTGCTTTCTTAAAAATTACCATCTCAGTATGTCCTCAACATATATACCATTTTACCTTAAAAACATTATTTTACAGGTCGTCAATGAACCAAAGATGACAAAAAAAAACAATTGAAACCTGTACCAATATCATTGGATAAATAATATCATTAAAAAACAAAACACCATGTCAATTTGTTCTTACTCCCCTTATATATTGCATATATAGGTTTAGGAATATATGAAATATATCAAATTTGAGGATGGTTCTAAAAAGTATCCATTAACATTTCTTTACAATTAATAACACATTTTGCAAATTTAAGAAACAGATTTATATTTATGTAAAACTTTAATTAAAAAAAATTATTAACTATAAATAATTTTCGTACATGAAAGTGATGAATTTTATTTATTTTATGTATGAACAGATACAAAAATATATGTATCTACTACCATGTAATAATAAATTATGTAAGAATGGCACATGACACAGCATATAAAGTACATATAATGAGTAGTAATGTAGTATAATCTACTATATAAAATAATAATTACTGACAAGAATTATATTCAAAGTCGACCGTATTTACGCCCTACATGTTACAAGAAATTATTTACGTTAGATCTCGAACAACTTACATGATAGCTGGATCGTGCGAACAATGCTACATATAATTTATTACAACATTTTTCCGTAATTAGAATAATTATAGTAATTAATTCTTATGCAAAATATATTTATATAAAAATTTAAAATAAGTCAAAGGAAATTGGTAAATGTATACCTACTGCTTGTTGTTATGATTTCATATTGAATTAAAGCAAACTACACAATGTTAGCAATTTTTAAAATTTAATTAGGATATTTCAATTTATACATAAACCACGAGCTGCAGTTGGAATTTTTGGTAAAAAATTTATTTTTGGTTTACTAAAATTTGTTAACATTTGATACATCGTTTTAATTTTATTGACTAATATTTGCAGTTGCAATTAATAGTTAGGAAAAATAAGTAAAGGTAATCATTTTTAACGACATTTGAAAGTAGAGGGAAATAGATGTATAAACAGCCATTACCTAGATGTTTACGACGTTGCTATTGAGAGAAAAACAACATCGTTTGAAAATCCATAACAAAAGTATTTTCTTCCGTTGTTACTTTTTTTGGTTATGAGCACTGTTGTTTGCTTTAGGAGACTTTAATATAATTTATAAGTATACGTTATTTCTATTTCTTTTTTGGACTTCTATAAATTCTAAATTAAAAAATAAAAGCTTTATTGACATAGTATTGAAATAGACTTGAATGAATTGTATAGATCATCTAATGTTATGTATCATCATAATAATATAGACAATTATTTTAAATAATTTTCAAATTAATTTTAGTGAAGTTAGACTTCTCGTTTTTGAATGTTGTCTTATAAAAATTTCAATAGATTATTGAAAAAACTTGTATTATGTATGAATAAAATACATGAATTAAATTTTCTAATATAAAACAAATATTCGTTAATTCAAACAAAATAATTATATTATTAAAAAAAACTCATTGTAATTCATTCATAAAAATGAAGGTTAAAATTATGTTGTAGAGTACATTGGGTGTGGGCTTCAAAGAATTTGATGCCTGTAGCAAATTCTCATAGGAGCGGCTTCGTAATTATGCAATATTTTGCTATCAATAACACGATATATAATTATAATTCTTCTTTTGTATAATTTTATCAGAAGCTCTTCAAATAAAAATTAATAAAATACTAAAAGTCATTATAAAGGATAATTAAATTATTTTTGCTAAATTAATTATGAATTATAAATTCATAAATTGGGGTTGATTTATTTGGCTAACCTAGCAATTATGATTTTTAGAAAATATATATTTATATTATGTAGACAATCTAGAATTTTATTATTTAATAATAATTTAAGTGGTGCAAAAAATATATTAACAATGTTAATTCATGCTTATATAATTCTTAATTTAGTTTTAAGTATAAGATAGGAAAAAATTTCTATTAGTTCTGAGTATTAAAAAAAGTTTCCTATTGTTATTATTATTTCAATAAAACACAATTTATGGAAAAAATAGCACGATAGGAGAGGCTGGGTACGGTTGTGCCAGGGTACTGTAGTAATTCTCGTCATGACAGCTAAACTGTGCTGATTTTGAGATAAGGACTGAAGGGAAAAAATGATGCATGTTTGTTCGAATAAGTTTCCATTAATGCATTGAGTAAAAAATAGATGTTTTTTGTATAGAAATAAATGATTTTGTTTGTAATTTCACTGTAAGTTGAACATCAGTAGTTAATTACCAGCAATTAGTTTTTGCGTAGATAATTTAGCTCAGTAATAACAATGATTTGTTCTTAAAATTGTTCGTTGGGTACGGTCGTGACATGTGGTTGTGGATCTTGTCCTTTCCGGGTAAAGATTGGGGAGATAAAGAAAAATTTAACTTAACTAAGACAAAATGCAGAAAAGAAATGGAAAAAAATGCAATACTAGAAAAAAAGATTTTTTAAGCTGTGGCACAACCATACCCAGTCTCCCTTTAGCTGTACAAAAAATATTTTAATATTTATACAAAAGAATTAAAAAAAGATTTAATCCTTCCTAATTCTACAAAATTGTTGCAAAAAATTACTGTTTATACCAATTGGTATAATATTTCATAATTGTTTTTACCATCAAGATTTAGAAGCACAGTAATAAGGGCGTATACAATCAGTTGTGAGAAAATACAATAAAATATTAATAGATTTTTATCTATCAAGAATTATTTTTTAACAAGGTTGATAGAAGAGAAACTTGAAACGTGACTAGAAATGGATTTGTAAATCTTTTTATAATGATTAAGAATCAAACAACAGATGTGCACAAGCTAAATCATTGGCAAATTGATTCGCTTGGTAAATGAAATGGAAGTTAGAATCATGTCAATTTAGAAATTCTTGTGGTCTGTACGTGCCATTCGTTCAGATCGTTTCAAAATAGATCAAATTCACTTTATTATAATTTTATTGCAGCATGCATTCAGATTTCGCAATAGATACGATATCAATTCAAAGTGATGATAGATTTATGAAAATTGAAATTGGAATATTGAAATTGTGGTAAAGATAAAATTTTAAATTATAAATCAATTCTATACATTCAATTCAATGCTTTACATTTGTCTATTCATAAACGTTGAAAAGAGTTAAAAAGTTAATCTAATAAAAGTTGCATTTCTGTATTGGGGTTAATAAACCTCACACAAGACAAGAGATACTTATTAAAAATGAACAAATATAACATATTAACACATATATCCCTAAATTTTCAACCTTCTACCATAAACCCCTATTTTGTAAAAATTATTATAATAATTATGTCTTTTTGATCAGGTACATACATACGTAAACCAATAAACAGGTAGACGAATAAATTGGTAGATAGGTAATTTTGTGGACAGATGAATTGTTGAACAGGTAAATTAGTGGACTGCTAAATTGGCAGACTGCTAAACTAGCAGACTAAAAAAAAATTTAAAAACTTTTGCTGAATTAGAAGAAACTAGGTGTGAAAAAATTAGAGTATTAAGTGTGAAAACATTGGCTGTTTTTGACGATTTGTGTTATATTTCATATTGACCGTCTCCAAGATGAAGCCCATAAACTATTGTGAAATCTTAATTTTACAACTTCTCAAGTACATTTAAACAGATCTATTATATTTTTGTTCCCACATGTGTTTAAATAATAATAAACATCTATATAATTACAAAAAAAATATTGTTGTTGTGATAGTAACACAAATAAAGGTTAAAAAAATTAATTAAGAATAAACTCATAACAATTCCCAGTTGCAATATTAAAAAAATGTGTGAGTAAATTAACAAAAATAAATGGTGCAACAGGTTGTGAGACACATTTTTGGTAATGTTTTAATGCAATGTTTTAATTAACGAGACAACACAAAAGAATGTGTACAAAGTCTTTGAAGAAAAACATAATATTAATAAATGGAATGAGTACAATTACGTTGAGTATAATGAGAATAATTTTTATAGAGTAAAATGCTATGTACTGCAATTCTGAATAATGGACAATCTGCAAAAAATATGTTTTTCGGCAAAAACTTAGTTCAAAGTTCAAAAAGAATTAAGTATCAAAAAATAAAATATATTTTCATGCCGTTTTGATATCAAAGTCTGTACTGTATCATATACGCCCTAGAGAATATACAATTTTACTTTGGAAGTGTTTAGAAGATCTCAAATATTCTTTAGTAGTTTCAAATGTGTTATGTTCAAAATTTTATTTGTAAATAATGAGAGGTAATTTGAATTTAAGCTATTTATTTCTTAATTTTACTTCTTTTTCAACCTGTTGTTTTACAATTTCAAACAAATATGAAAATTGCTTCAATTTTCAGAAAGAAGCATGATAAACCTTGCCATGTCAAAAAGATTCGTGGATGTAGATTCTTTCGGATAGGATAGAGTTACTCAAAATGTGCATAAAAAAAACTAAACTTAAATGATATAATTAAATAATAGGTGTCGAAAATTTTAAAAGAATTCCGCAGCCCTTCAAACGTAATAACAAAATGTCTACAAAAAAAATGTAGAGTTAATATAAAACTTCTAGCATTTATTATAAAACAATGTTAGTAAAGATTTTCTAATGGAAATGGTCTGTAGTAAAGTTGTGTGCAATATCAATTTTAAAATAAAAATTAAGCTAATAATAGTATTTCTCAACATAAATGATAGAAAAAGTGATGAAAATCATATTTTAAAATAATGCTTATCATTGTAAGCTATATTTGGTCAGCTCAGTAATGATTTCGTCAATCTGATCGAAGGTAAAAGTTAATTAATGACGAATCAATTTATGGTCAAGAAACAGCTCAAATAGAAGCCGCAACAGGCGAAGTAAAAGTGAAAGTTATCCTTGCTACCAATACACCTTCTTATCGAGTTCACAGGTAATAATGCACTCTGAGGTGAATATCGAATTGAAAAATGGGGCAAATCATATATATATATATATATATATATATATATATATAACTGATAAGTTTTAAAAACGTTAATATTTTTTATGTGCTAAATTTGTTCATAATCTCTTATACCAGACAACACTGCCTACTGAGATATAAAAATGTATATTAGGTTAATAAAAAGTTGAAAAAACGTATGTTTATTTTTATTTACATTAATACCAAAATTTAATTAAGATATAATTTAGTACATTAATAAAAGGTGAACCACTGGGTTTTCCTTTTAAAATTCTATGTTAATTACTCAATGTCTTTCTATATAGACAGATTGTAATTTATAAGAAAAAAAAATTCATTCATTAAATAGCCTACACAGCGCTTCCAGAAGGTATTCAAAATACAATTATAAAAATATAATAATGTAGGGTAAAGCGGAGCATAAAAGCCCAATTTAACTTTGAAAAATTATACGATTTTTTTAGGTACTAAAAATATATGTGATGTTTCGTGTGGGGGTAATTTTGAATATCACCAAGTACCATTGAGATGGAGAGAGGGTTCAAAAATCATTAGAAATCGCTCACGTGATTAATAGACGCCCCCTAAAGAAGAGTTATATTCTTACACAACTGCAATAAATTCATACAAAATGCAATTTTATGATTTTTTTCTAGATACTAAAAACATGCTAGATGTTTCGTGACGGTGTAATTTTAAATATCACCAAGTACCACCAAGGGAGAAAAGGGACCAAAAATCCTTAGAAATCGCTCATGTCATTAATGGACGCCCTCTAAAGAAGAGTTGTATTCTTACACAATCGCAATAAAATCATCGAAAATGCAATTTTGTTTAAATTTCAAATGGATTAATGATACCGACCACGCTCGTATGGCGTCACGGCCCACATCTTGACATCACCGATGCAAGTTTTTCATATAAGGCAAGAAATGGTGACTAAAGAATCAATCGCAGGTGGGCGTCCCGTTTGCCAACGTAACGAGATCATTGTTAGCAAAGTCATTGCGTTAATAAATATTGGTAATACATTGCACAGGTGTTTTTAAATACGCCTTTATGCTGTTCATTCTTCAATTAAAAGATGCTATTGATAGGATCTCTTCTCCGTGATGTAATTTACTGACCTTATTTCATTCAAATCAACGAGCAATAAATTCTCTATGAGTGATGTATAACTACATGCAGATATAATTATTTTACGATATAGAATTTACATGCATAATACTTATGTATATATATACATATTGTATTTTTTATTTGATTACATTTTTTTTATTTTTAAGAGAAAAACTATTTTATATATAATATGCAAAAATATGTTACTCATTTTCGACAGTTTGAATATATTTTTTTGAGTTAATATTAACATTAAGTACATGGTCAATATTATAAACAATGGAAATTATAATATATCCATAACTAGTGGTGTATGGCATCGTGCCTTAAAACAAATTGCTGGAACTTCCTATACTGTAATGAAATATTCGAAGAATATCAAATGATTTCAAATATATTATTATAAATACTGCATCTTTCAGTATTCATATTTTATAGGCAAAATATAAGAGTTTATAAATAGGACAATATTTATATATGATTACAAGAAAAAAAAAAGAAAACCTTAATCAACCAGATTTAAAATTAAGGACATTATCTCATTTTTGTTTCATTTATATTTTTATTTTTTACTTAATTTTATAATTTTCCTTTAATTTCTTAATTATTATTACTTATTATGTATATTGTTTACTTTATTTGATCGATCTTTTTATTACCTAAGCAAGCAGTTTTTTATTATAAGACTTCATAAGTCTTGATTGACAGAATAATAAAAATCTCATATTTCTAGGAATTATATAAACTGAATTGCAAAAAAAAAATAGTCGTTAGAAGTATAAAAATGAACTTTAGAACTTTTGCTATAATTAAAATTAAAATCCACATTATTTTCGATATTGAAAAAAATTGTTTGGAAATTAAAAAAAAACTTTTTTTTTTGAAATTTTGAAATAAAACAATTGTTTTTGGGAAAAGATTTTTTTTTATGAACACAAGCAAAAAAATTTTTGAATCATTTAAATCGGATACTTAGTTCTCTCGAAAACTGCCATTTTTGCACATTTAGCTCCGTATCTACGAAACAGCTGGGGCTGCCTTTGCCAAAAACTAATCACCACTTCTTCCCATCAGTAGGAATTAAATTATACAAATAGGTTGATCCGTGCGCCGGAAATCGTGGACAGAAAAATTGTATCCATACATATATACATACGCAAACACGCATCCAGTTTTTCTAAAGTATGGCAAAATGTTCAAAAAGCTTTGAAACGTGAATATATGCAAAAATTTCAATTTTTGGACGTTTCCAATAACTGACCCTAAAGGATGTTAAAAATCAAATACATTATTTACTTAAAATCAAGGCTATTAACATTGTTGAAAAAAACTATCACTTAAAACTTAAAATATTTAATATTGCCAATAAACTATTAGGTTTAAATAAATCACCAAAGCGATTTGTCTTATTCTCTATTTTATGCAAATCGATTCTAGATGTATAGTTCTGAATTGCAAATTACACTTACTTTCTTCAAATATACATAAAAAGGCACTTATACAAATGTGAAAATAGATTATATTGACCTTTAATTTTACATTTGCACATGATATTTATAGTAGTAATGCTAATCATTATTCAAATTTTATGCGTAATCTCGAAGTCAATGTCAAATTGCTGATATAAGAGTTAATTAAAGATACTATATTCGATAATAGATCTATAAAGTTTATAATGCTAATATTTACATGTTATTCAAAGCACCTATGTTAAATAAAAAATTTATAAATATATTTTCTCTGCGATATGGATATGTGTTCTACCAAAATTACATATTAATCCAAGTTTAATATTTTAGTTAATAAATATTTATTTGTTTAATTTTACTTGCCAGTATAGTTTAAGCAATTAATCAAATATTTATAATATATTTACAATATTAACTGTAAGTGCATGTTTTCTTTTTAGTATTGAATGTGAATTCTATAAATTATATCATCCGAATCCTATTTATTCGGAATTTAAATATAACAAATTCCAAATTAAATCTTATAAATCGTACTTGATTTATGTAATCATGAAGCAATTAAAACTCTCATTTCATTTAGTACTAAATAAATAAAAATTATGCAATTTCAATTAAATTACGAATCAATATATGAATGAATAAAAGACACTTACAGAGTTATATTTATTAATTTTAAATTAAATCATACAGCATGATTAGAATTTTATAGAAATTCCTTAGAGTTTGCGATATCTCGCTTGTTGTAAATATTGTTGCACAAACGTTTTACCACTTTATTGCTGCTGTTATACGGTCTAATTATCACATCTTATTGACGCTGCTTCAAATATATAAGTAAGAAATATATTAAGTATTTTTTAACAAATTTGACAAATTTCTATTGCCATTAAATCGTGTAAATTTTATATATTTTTAACCGTTTTTATATTATTTATTATAAATTGCTTGATGTATATTCAGGGTTTGGCATGCTACTTCTTAATGAACTGATGTATTTGAATGTGATGAAGGTATTTAGCCAATAAAATAGGCGTAGATAAGATTGGGCAGTTATTTGATGAATGGAATGATGACTAAAGTATTGTAATTATACTTGGAATTTGTTAAAATACAGATAAATTTCAGATTACTGATCTGCACTTAATTCCTAGCTCGATATCCTCGAATTAGTAACCTAATCAATGGAATTTATATTGTGCACCTAGAAGATTATACGTATTAAATAACACGAAATATTTCTTGTTTATCTAAATTATTTAACACGATACAGAAATCTTATTCAGTTTTATTGGTTCAAACTAAACTAACTAAAACTCCCTTATTACGTAGAAGGCAGCCCATCGGTTGACCTATCTATGGTTGATAATTTTGTGATAGATTAGTAATAATCAGAAAAACCTATTTTCACTTGAAAATGTAACACAAAATATAGATGCATAATATTTTTTATCCTTCTGTTTTCTAACGTGGTCTATTGATAAAACTGAAAATATTTATCTTCAACTATTCATTGAGAAACACAATAGAAAACCAATAACATCACAAATCAGAATCTAGTTCAATATACTATACTTCAAGCTATCATGTTATCATAATGAGTTTCAACATTATTATTCAATGATTGAATAATTTTAAATATAAGATAAATGTGCAAAACATACGATATAAAAATCATAAAGCAGCGTGTTTTTTACATCGTATTACTTCCTGACTTAAGATAAAAATGCATAATTTAAATCCACGAGTCATAAACTATCATTGTAAGAGTTAGTCCATCAGAATCATGGTCTCCATAAAACGAATGTAAATGACAATCAAACTTAAAATATAACGGAATTTCAGCATATGTTTTTTCCGGTTGAATTAAATTTATCGCCACAGTTTTAATGATTTTATCGTGCGGAAGGAGTTTGAAAAACACCTTATAGCAGAGGTGCCAAAGTTTGCATTTATTTTAGCTGATAAAATATACCTATAGTAACTAATGGTGCATAGATGTGTGCCTTGATGCAAATTGCTGGAACTTCCCGTACCGAAAATTAAAGTTTTTAAAAAAGATTTAAAATAAAGTAAAAACTGAAAAATTAGATTTTTGAAAATTTTGAAAAAAACTGACAAATCTGAAAAATTTGAATTTTTCTCATTATTCGAAATAATTTAGAAAATTTGAACTATTTTTCAATCAATCAACAATTGCGCTGAGACGAAATCTAGAAGGGCGTAAGCACCGCGTTGCAAATATAAGGGATAAACATTGGCACGGAACCTATAGAAATGTAAACAAAATTTATTCTTATTATTAAAATATATCATAATTTGATGTGCATGTATCTAATAATCATTTTTGGCCGCCAAATGTCATTTCTTTTTAACTTGTTATATTAGATTTACTAAACCGGAGAACGGCTGAACCGATTTGGTCGGTTTAAAAATTTTGTTTATATTGTCCTGAGTTATTACATATTTTATTATCTTTGAAATTCTTATGAGATTTTCATAGAGATCCAATGAGATTGCTTTAAAGCAAACTAATTTTATCATATATAGAATAATTTTGGTTTTCAGTAATTGAATATGAAGCCTCCATACCGATAAATAATTATTGTGCTTTAAATGTTATGTTTTCCTATATAGGCGCGGTCAAACTACATGCTTAATATTATTTTATATTCTATATATTATATAAACATTTCCGTATCGTACGATTAAGCGCACTGGCTTGTGTGGCTAGAGTCGTGAGTTTGAACACCCGTTTTGGATAACCTGATATCATGCAGTGATATCAATTTTTACTTGTAAATATAGATCAAAAATATGTGCGGATTTGAAATTAGCCCATTCGGACACTGAAATGTGAAATGGCAATGGGAAATCCCTTCGATATAGTTGGAGTTTATCTCAGCTTACGGACCTGACTTAAGCCAGTACTACCCATTATTATTGTATAAACATTATTAATATATATTTTAATATTGAGTTATGAATATCAGTTAGACGTTCTTAAATTTAGTGAGATCCGACGTTAGTAACTTCCCGTGAAGTAGATTATTGTACATTGTAATCGTCCAAAAATCGAAATTGAACATTTTTTGCATATCTGCATTTTCCCTGAATATTTTGGCATACCTCAGAAAAAATGGATGTGTGTGTATGTTTGTGTGGATACAATTTTTTGTCCACGATTGCGCGCGCACGTTTCAACCGACTTGAAATATTCAAAACCTACGAACCCCGTTGGGGTTCAACCGACTTGAAACATTCGATTCCTACTATTGGGGTGACGTGCTGATTAGTTTCTAGCAAAGACAGGTCCAGCCGTTTCGGAGATACTATTTTTTGTAATTAATGTAAATGGGTATGTACCTATTATGATAAAAATCTCTTCCGATCGGCCGTCTTGGCGCGTCTGACATGTGACGCCCGTCTTCGCCGGGGCGACCGGTCATCGTGCGGTCGCAATGCTCCAAATTGGAAAGTCGGACATTAACATATGAAAAGCGAATTCAGTCAAACGCGGCATTGACCTAAGTTTCTCTTCAGAAACCAATTGTGATTCACAGGAAACGTAGTGATACATAGTTCTTAGTTTTTACACTTCCCATGGATGTAATAAATGTAACAATAGTCAATGAATTTTAATATTTATTTTTAAAGACAATATTCGATCACAATTTACTCAATCGAAACCTACAAAGAACTGTCATCAAAATACCGCAACAGATTTGAGATGCACCCAAATGAATGGCCTCTACATAGTATATAATTACAATCATTAAATATATTAATTAAATTATATTAAATTATATTAATGATTGCAACATATTGTAAGATCGATCAGTGGATCCTATCTTATTTTAACACTTTCTTAGTTCCCACTTTAGCTTATAGAAATATTGTAATTTTGCTGATTGCTAAATAAATGTATTACAAAAAAAAAACTAAATGAATAATGATGCAGTTTATTTTATGAAAATATTTAATAAATAAAAAAAATAAAGTTGATACATTTTAGTTTTCTGCTATATTCTAACATCACTGGGGTCTGCTTGTACTTTTTGTCATTTGTTCATATTATTTGCTTATAAAATTAATATATTTACATAATTTTATATTTCTCAACAATATTAAGATTCTATAGTATTAAGTACGTTTATTCCAAGATATTGTGACTGAAACGGTTTACTTTAAAATTCTTATTTAAAACAAAAAGCACCAACTGAATCTTTACTTCGGCAAAATTGTAAACAATAAAAAAATGAACAGTTATGCAAACTTTGTTGATGAATATTTTTGTCGAAATACCAGATCAAGATCATATACAGTGTAATCTCTGTAAGAATGTACCTATAAAATTTATATTTAGCATTGGTCGAATAATGCAGCTATTATTTCGTAAATTCATCCAAATAAAGCTTTGAATCTGTTTGCTCCCTAGCCGTCTCATTTTACCCCGATTGAAGGGTAAACTAGTGGGGTGGGTGGCATCGTGCCTTAAGGCAAATTGCTGGAACTTCCCGTACCGTAACGAAATGTTCGAGGAATACTGAATGTTTTCAAATAGATTATTATAAATATTGTATTATTGTCTAATATTTATAATAATTATATAAACTGAATTGCAGAGTTGAAATTATTTGTTTAAAGTATATTAGAACTATAGTCAGAATTAAAAATAAAATCTGAATTATTTTCGATATACAAAAAATTAAAAAAAAAAAAAAAAAAATTAAAAAAAAAGATGGTACAAAATTTTTTTTTTCCAAAATTAATTATTTTGTTAAGACAAGCAGAAAGTTCTTTGAATCAATTGAATCGGACGCTTAGTTCTCTCAAAAACTGCCATTTTTTGTACATTTAGCTCTGTATCTCCGAAATGGCTGGGCCTGCCTTTGCGAAAAACTAATAACCCTTTCTCCCAATCATTACTAATGGAATGTTTTTTAGATCATTCAAATCGGATGCTCCGTTCTCTCAAAAACTCGATTTCTATTTTCTGCACTCTTTGCTCCTTATCTCCGTAACTGCTGGACCTGTCTTTGCCAAAAACTAATCAGCTCTTCTCCTTATTAATAGGAATCGAATGTTTTTTAAACCATTCAAATCGGTTGATCCGTACGCCCGAAAACGTGGACGAAAATTTGTATCCATACATACATACACACACACACACACACACACACACATCCATTTTTTCTGAGGTATGCCAAAACGTTCAGAAACCTTCAAAACGTCGAGAAATGTAAAAATTTTCAATTCCGATTTTCGGCCCATTACAATAACTTACCCTACGGGAAGTTAAAAAGAACAAATTTTAAATTTTAGGAAATAGTGAAGAAAAAAAAACACATTACGAATGAACTGGAAATTTTACTGAACATAGTTCGATCATTGTTTCTTTGATAAGTGTAAATTTGGTTTACAGTCTAAGACAGTCTTTAGACAGTATAATTAATTACTTAATGTCAAATTGGACCTTAATGCCGCCGACCTAACATATAGTAAATTATATTTTATATATAAAGATCATAATGCAATTGATATGGTTAAAAAAGCTCGTTTTGTAGTTTCCAGCACTTAATTCCAAATATTATAAAATCTTTTAAATTTTCTTATTTCTCATATAATTTATTATTTTTCTAGTCCGAAAAATCAGCGATTATTCGAATGAATTTTTGATTAGGTGATTTTTAAACGATACGAAAAAACTGATGTATAACTAATATTAAATACAACATTCAATAAAACTTCTTTACTAATGAAAAATGGAAAACTACATACATATATAGAGTATGCTCATAAAAAAGCTTAAAACAATTATAATTAAAAAAAAATATGTGTGAATAAGACATTTCACCTTTTTGATAGTTTTTATTTTTTTCTTTAATTTCAGAAGTTTGTTGGCAAAAACTATTCACTTTTAATCTTCCTTTTTTACAGATTATGAAACATTCTCTCTTTACTGAACGCAATTATTATTGTATTTCAATAAATATATAATAATATAAAATTTAGATTGTGAGTATTTGTATTATTTAGTATAAATTATATTACATGCAATGGTATTTTTATTTTCAAAACAAGAAAATGCTAAAACTTTAACTTAACAATAAATAGCAAATAGAAAGGATTATTCATAATGAGCATTTATTATATTTTTGTTTCTTATTGATGCAAAAATATCAATAAGGCATAGACCTATTACCATTTGCCATATTCGAATTTAATAGCAATTGATATCATCATACTTCTCACATTTTATTAGCATGTATATTTCTTTTATCATTTTAGTTCAAAATTTACCATCAAATATTTATCACAAAACGGTATTTGAATATTCTTATAGATAAATATAATATTCAGTACACATTCATACGGCGCGAAATCGATAAACAGTAATATTATTTCAATATCAATGCGGAAACTTTGCCGTGATAAATTTGCAATAATATCTTAAGTGTCCTTTAAACTTAATTATTATTCTCCTGTTTGTCAAGTTCCTGGAATATCCTGTAACTTGTTTAACGGTATGAATATTGCTGTAAGCATTTCTAAGTTGTTTGTAATAGTAATGCAAATTAGAAGTGCAGTCACCGATCAACTATCTTATATATTAATTTTATTATAAAAAGTGGTTCTCAGGTTGTTTTTGCAAATATGAAACATGTATCATTAATTTTATTTTATAAATGAAAGTCTTGGAAAGTCAAAGAATGAAGGTAAAAATGCATTAACAGCATATTAACTGTGCAGTTAATTTACGCATTTTTTGCACATGTTTGCTGTATCATAATTTGTTATGTTGAATTTAATATAAAAACAATACTACTTGGTACCAATTTTAAATGTTAATAATGATTTTTAAGAAAAACATGTAGCATATAGGAAACCAACATTAAAAATTATATTTGCGGTTGGATCATCAATATTACCATTATTGAAATTAATTTTATAAGATAGTTTTGGTTTTGATCATTTGTTTTGGCAATATTTTTTTATGCTAATGGAGACAAAATTTTCAAATTTTAATTAAAAAATTATATAGAGTTGAACAATATAATTTCACAGCCAGAATGAAACGAAACATTCACAATTTGGCAGAAAATATTTAGTAAAACAATTTTGTGTTTGTATTTTTGAAGTATAATTTAATTATTGGAATGTTTTGAGTAAAAGTAAAATTTGAAATGAATAATTTTGAAATCACGTTTTACAGTCGTTCGGTGCTTTCATATATTTTTATTTCTATTACATTTTTTTATATCATTTATATTTGCTGCACAGAGAAAGTTTAAGTTAACTTATCCAGACTGTTATATATGAATCTAATTGCATCATGTTAAATTATAAAAATATTTCATTCTATGAAAATTAGTAGAGTAAGGAGGGGCACAAAGGTACAATTCGATTTTAGGCAATTATATTGTGAAAACAAAACCCATTATATCACAACAAATAACACATATCAAAAAAACAACTGACTATAGTCAGTAAAACTCTTTGCTAAATCATCATTGTAGAAATTTGTTTTGTTTTTCAAAAATTTGTCACCTGATCTTTTTTACCCCATAGGCGGGATATAAATGGGACGGCAAGAAGGCACCAGGCTCAATGTCCTACTTTTCAAATAGATTTTACGAAATAATAGCTACATTATTCAACCAATGCAAAAAATAAATTTCATGGGCATATCTTTTACAGAGATAATATTGTATATATAACCTTGATCTGGTATCTCCAGGAATATTCATCAATAGAGTTGGAATAACTATTTATTTAATTGATCTCTTGTAAAATTAAATCTCTTAACTTAATTTATTATTTTTTGTTGATTACACTTTTACCAAGGTAAAGATTTAGTTGGTCCTTTATAAAAAACTATATAAAAAACTTAAAAATAACAATTCATCTTATAAAACAATTTAATAACATGTAATGAACTTCCTGTAGGGTAAGTTATTGTAATCGTCCAAAAATCTAAATTGAAAATTTTTACATTTCTTCACGTTTTGAAGGTTTCTGAACATTTTGGCATACCTCAGAAAAAATGAATGTGTGTGTATGTATGGATACAATTTTTCGTCCACGTTTTCGGGCGCACGGATCAACCGATTTGAATAGTTCAAAAAACATTCGATTTCTATTGATAGGAAGGAGATGTGCTGATTAGTTTTTGACAAAGGCAGGTCCAGCTGTTTCGGAGATACGAAGCAAAGAATGCAGAAAATAGAAATCAAGTTTTTGAGAGATTGGAGCATCGGATTCGAATGATCCAAAAAGCATTCAATTCGTAATGACGTGGAGAATTGGTGATTAGTTCTTGGCAAAGGCAGGTCCAGTGGTTCCAGAGATACAGAGTTAAATGTGCAAAAAGTGGCAGTTTTTGAGAGAAGTAAGCGTCCAATTTGAATGATTCAAAGAACTTTCTGCTTGTTTTAACAAAATAATTGCTTTTGTGAAGAAAAATTGTTTCAATTTTTTTTTTCAAAAAATATTTTTTTTGTATATCGAAAATAATTCAGATTTTAATTGTAATTCTAACTTTACTTTTTTGAGATATCGGTGGTGTACCTTTTTACGTAACTTTCTGATTATGTTAATATTATTACAATTCATCTACCTTCCCTTATCTTCGCATATGAGTATATTTCATGACACCCATCAATCCTGTGGCCATGGCCTAAGTTGAAAATTATATTCTACTATCGTACCGAATTCAATTATCTTGTTAATTGTATCTCCTCGTACGTCGTCGATTGCCCCATAAGGTAAGCAAAACCTATAGATTTGGCATGAATCGTTCGAAAAGCGTGCGCGTCTGCCATTGAACCTTGAATAAAACAATTAGTATGCTTCATGCAACCGTGGCTCACTCTCATTGCCATGACAAATAGTATAAACTCAGGCTCAGCTGGATCGAATCGGATGCTCAATATTGACGGCGAACCGTCGATAATTTGTGCAAGAAGATCACACATTTTAGGTTCCGTATAGGAGGATGAGTAAATTGATATCGATTACGCAACACATGAGTAACAGACTCTGGTGAGGATCAAGTGTTTGGTCAGTGAACTGATCATCCTCCATCCTGACACCATAAAAACGCTAATTTCTAATAACATTGCTATGTGATAGTAGAACTTGCCCGTAGGTAAGCGGGTAGAACGACTGGACCCGGGTTCGAATATAGATAGCAATATATTTCTAAGTGCAAATAGCCCGCACCCGGAATTGCTGCACCAAGAAAAATATTCACCCTATTACAGAAATTGTAATAATAATATACCATACAGAGATGTGACAACTGTTTGGGTTGGATTGACATCTGTTGAACAGACTAATATTAAGTCAAATCAGCACAACAGCTCATTGGACTATTAAGTTCTCAATCAGAACTTAATAGTCCTATGAGCTGTCAAAACTTCTGAATGTTGTTCAAAAAATAAGTATGGTAGTGGTGTTTTATAATAACATGACATGAAACTTTTATTGAAGCTACGCTGTTCTCCAAGTACCTATTTAATTTTGATAGATCATGTAATCCACATATTGACTCTCTCAATGATGTTGGTATTGTCGAAATCGTCAAAAGACTATACCTTTAGTTTTTAAATTTCTTATACTGTTGATGGGTAAAAATTAACATCCAAATGTCAAGGCAACATTATTTCTACTTCAGACATGTGTCATTCTAAGTGCAACGCAAAAGTTCCTATTATTTTAAAAAACTTTAATTTATTAAGATAAAAACAGTAACAGAGAAATCATATACATATAAGCAAATTTCAATAAAAATTTAGAAAATAATATTTAAATTTTATTTTGATGAGCAAACTGATTCTCGACTTGCGGAAGAGACTAATAAAGTAATAAGACTATGTCTGAAGCATAGCTCTGTACTGATAAGAGACATGGACTCTAAGAAAGGCCGGCAAGAACTATCTTGTTTTGAAATGTGATGCTGGGGGTACATAGATTGAAAGAAGCAAATGAAGTATTGAAATGAGTGGCCAATAAAAGAATTCTACTGAGCACGATCCTGATGAGAAAAGGAAAATTCTGCAGAAAGAATGCCTCCAATACGATGTAGTTGAAGGTAAAATAGAAGAACTGAAAGGATTAGGAAGAAGAAAAATGCAGATGGTTGATGACTTACTCGAAATAAAAAAATACAGGGAATTGAAAGCCGAAGCACAGAAGCAGAAAGCATGGAAGCAGAAGTTTGGAAAGAAAACTGCATAAAAATGTATGAGAAAGAGGTAAATCGTGGTATTCGTAATGATAGACAAAGAAAAGAAAAGCTTTCATACCTTCATTGCCTTCGGGCACACCACCATTCATTCTAATAAATAAATAATTTTGAAAACGACGTGTTTCTAAGAATAGTCCATCATTTTCTCTATCTCCAAATCTCTATATTATTTCACTCATCTATTCTTTTGAAAAGTTGGTACCAAAACAGCAGTGTTTTCATTATTATATTTTTCGACATTATCTTCGCCAGCATTTTGTTTGATAAAACGAATCTATTCAAACTTAATTTTTATTTCTGGTGCAAACATTATAATGAACATAATAATGAAAATTTTAAAAAGCAAATAACCACTAAATTATATTCATTTCGCATAGTTATTCAATCGTCTATGATTCAATTCTTATGTGCCATTCGTTAATTGGAAGTAATTAAGAACAATTATGAAAGCTAAATGTTATGGTTATGATTCGAGAAAAAAATTGAATACAATCGCTAAACCTTTTCAAGTATTCACATTTTTAGAGATATGAATAAATTAACTTTCTTATGTGCAGTGAACTATAATCGACATTTGTTGATACATTAGAAAGATTTTATATAAACTTCCAAAAAATGCATAACTTTTATAAACTTATTTTAGATACTATGTTACAGTTTTATATTTACAATAGTGATTACTAAAAATGTTGTTAAAAATTATGAATAAAATTAAAAACTATTTATATATCTGGCATAAAGACACTAAAAAGATCAATAAAGGTGAAAAGAATTGTAATTATATTTAAGCAATTACAAGTAAAATATTAATGATTAATTTCAGGGTAAGTTGGATGTTTCTCAGTCAGTTTACCAATTAATTAAGGCAGTTAAGTGAAAATTATTTTATGATATAACACAAATATTTTCAAGTATGTTTGCCAATTTTAACCATAAATTTCATAATGATTTTAGATATTCAACACTTTCAATCGATGTTCTCCTAAACAATTATTTCTAACACGATAAGTGTGTTATAAAAAGTTCTACCTATTATTTTATTATAGTATAAATTAAAAATATTTGATAATCAAATATTTACTCTTCAATTAACAATTGACTAACTGAAAACATATGTTTTCAATATCGTATAAAATGTTGAGAATATGAGTTTTAATAAAAGTGTATTCATATAGTCGATTATATTATAATTATTAAATTTCTTAAAGTTTCCATTAAACACAATTATCATCACGTTCACTTTTTTCGTAAACCTATGTTTTCACCTATTCACCTACTTTAAAATTATTTTTTCAAAGTAAATTACTTTTTCCTTGAGCGACTGACCAACGTATAATCAAAAAGTAAAATCCGGTCATTATAAAACAATAATTTGACAAAATAATTGACCGCACGGTACCATTCTACCGATTTACCTGCAGGTCGAATTCTAAATTTCATTTCCAGCGACCAGCGACCACCTATCATCAAATGCTGTCACGTGTGAAGTCACGACTTCTCTACTGATGTCTTTTAAAGAAATCCAGCGGATACAACTAATACGCGAAACAATAGTAATAAAAAGCTACGTCATTTTATTACATGGTCAACACGATGATATCGGACAAAAAATCTATGTCAAAAATCTCCGAACGGCGGAATTACTCTAGGCTTGATTTTTCTCAGATCGTAAAATCCAATTATCTACAGATGATCTTATACGCATAAAATAATCCAAGATTTTTATATGATTCTTGATTTTTTTCCACATAAATCTCATTTCATTATTGTTTTGTTTTTACAATTACCTACTGCATTTAACTTTATAATACATATGTTATTGTAGGAAACTTAAAAAGAGGAATAAGATTGTTTATTAAAAGAATAATAGAATAATAGCGAATAAACTTTCGTACTATGATGATCATATATCAAATAAGTTCACGAAGTTCATCATCATCATTGCGATAGTAAATTTAATGTTTTATGTTTTATATAATGAATAATTGTATGAAAAACATGCACAAAATACAATAGGAAAACTAGGGGCTGGTTGTAACAGTTTTCTTTTTTCAAATTAATATATTTTGAAATCCACTGATTATATTGTTACGAAATAAATAGGAATAGTTGCTGTCCCTCTACCGAATCAAGCAACAATAATTATACAATTGTTATTCATTATTTTACAATTAATTATTTTTTAGAAAAAGTGCAGTGTTACAAATTAGCCCGTGTTGGGGCTAATTGTAACGTCTACTAAATCAAGTAGTAACGACGAAAAAACAGCGATGATGCCTCTGATTTCTTCTTTAGTTATTTGTAAGAAAATTGACTTGTTTGTTGGCCTGCAAGACGGTAGCTATGACAATATTATGAAGAACTATTTACTTGTCCAATCGAGATTAAAAATTTAATATTGTTAATAGCGTTTAAGATCCTATCGAAAAACGCCTGTTACTAGTTACCCCTGTTATAGATAGCCCCTAACTCCCCTACATACATAAAATATAATTATAACTAAAGACGTGTAAGATTTGAAATTTTTTTTTCAAATTACTAATCTTTCGAGATTTTATTTAAAAGTATTGTACTATTTTTTATCACTTTTATTGCTGCTAGTTTAGAAATGAGAGAAAATGTAATAAAGTAAAAAAAAATCTATTTATCGATTATTACTAAATTACTTTTAATTTTGGATATCAATTTCTGCAATATATTAAATTTTTAAGCTAATCACAAAATTAAAAAATTACTAAAATTATGAGTGGTTAATTATGAAGTAATACGTATAAAATTAGAACGTGCAACAATTTTTAACTTTATAAATTATTTATTATGATAGTGCAAATTAACACATGTCTTAATTTTGTTTCTACGTCTTCTTTGTTAATGTCTTTACTCCGTGAAAAATATTTACATTAAATAACATTTGTTCTAAGACACTTATACCATTCTTTGAAACTATTAAAGCTTGATCAAAGAATTATTTCTTCATCTCTCAAAACAACTATAAAGGCAAAGGTGATCATATTACACCTATAGCTTTATTAGATGGTAATAATAGAAATGACAAATTTTAGACTTATATTACTTTTATGGAATTAGATTTTTAGTATAATTTATTCAATAATATTTGTATAAACAGAACAACAGTCTCAAAAAGGATCGATTAAAAATATATCCCACCTTTTGTTTTTCCACCCCATAAAAATCACCTTTCTTCGTACCTTCCTCATATTTATGTTAATTTTAATAACTACTTATATTAATAATCATTACGCAGCTTTTGGGGCACCCAAATCTATTATTGTTGAAAAATAATAAATAATAACTAGATTTTTACTATGTGTGAAGCCTTGTAAAACAGTTTCTTTTACAATTTTTGATACATTAGATGTCGAAATGTTCATAAAGCAAAAACTGGCATATACGTCTGGTTAATTTCCGGTTAAACAAACGATGGCTTTAAGGTTCAGTAATTTCTAAGTGAACAAAAAGTTGTTTTATAGCATATGCGCGCAAATAACGAAAAAATGCATATGTTTCAATATTTGTTCAAGATATATTCACTATATATGTCAAAGAGATAATATTGAGATCATAGTAAATATCATTTAAAAATAATTTTGGATAAATTTGATTACATATATAATAATATGATAATAATTTACATGTGTAATTCCAAAAATTATTAGGTTTTTATTTTAGCAGGTAAAAATTAATAGCTATAAGAGCTATGTAATTTTTATATTGATCAAGTGATTCAATTATTCCAGTACGAGACTTGATCAAAACAACAAAGTTTTTTTTTTAATATAGCTTATGAAACTGACAATCCCTATATGTAATTTTAATTAGATACTGTATATATCTCAGAACAAATATTTCTACATAAACTCACCACAACAAACAATATTAAACATATTTTTTATTAAATGCGGAAACACTTTATTATAAAAGTATCAAATTCAAACATGACATATATGATTTGCATACAAGTGGCGTGTCAAAGTTACATCAATTTAACCGTAGCAAAAACCTTCATTTATCCTATTGTGGTAGCTGTTAATTCCTAATTTTTTATGAATCAATTAACCATTCCGCTTGTAAGTTGTGATCTAATTAAAGTTCTTAATACCTACATAGTTGGTTTATCGAAATAAATCAGTGAACGTAATAAATAAATATAAAAGCGAGACAAGGTTACAAAGGCAATCACTCATGTTTGAAATGAATTGGAACAGAATTATTATTGTCTTGTTTATTACATGTGACTTAGTTATGTTTAAAAGCTGGTTTTATAGTATAATATTTGAATTAAAATAGATTTAGAACGTTTTTGTGTGAGGTTTTTATGTAAGGTAAACCAGGTGTCATGTTCATTTGGATTTTACTGCTTGATATCGAGCTGGTCGATGTTGGAACGATTTATTTTGCGGTTTTTTTTTTTATTCAGCAAAGCAAAAGTTTTACAAAATGTAAATTTTTGATAAACTAAAAGAAACTAGTCGTGCAGAAATAAAAATAAACTATAATAAACAAAAAATGATAATAAATATATACTGTAAATTTTATCATTTATTATTTATATTTGAATGTTTTGTATTTTTATTTTCTCAATATTCAGTTTATTATTTACATTTATATTTTTGTATTTAGGCTTAATTTTTTATTTTGTATAAACGCAATAATTTCATATTATAAAATTTAAATAAAACTTTCATTGACAAAGAAAATTACATATATGCCAAACACAAAACACGTTTTTACAAGATATATGACTATATAAATACAAACCCTAATTTATAGCTCAGTTTAATAGAATCAATTCAAGGACTTTATCTCATATTTATAAGAATTATTTTGAATAACTCATTTAAAATATGATTAATTTTTTTCGAAACTGAGAGTGATTTTTTTTCAATTATATACGCAAGCTTTGGAATTTCGAAAAAAAGCTTGATATAATTTTGAAATTAGAATTTAATATTTAATAAATGTTTGAAAAATAGAAAATTTTTGTATGAAAATTTAAAGATTTTTATTTCATCTGTGAAATTATATCTTTTGATAAAATAATCACTTTTCCGTGAAGTTTCAAAATTTTAAAATTTTTGGAACTTTTGAGTTTTTTTTTAATTTTCAAAATTATTTCTTTTTAATTATAAAAAAATGACTTTCTCGTAGAGTTTGAAATTAAAATAAAATTTAAAAAAATCTGTTTTAAAAATATAAATTTATAATATTGTGATTTTTTTTTTTAAATTTTGGGTTCTATATATTTCATCTTTGAAATTATTTCTTTTAAATTATATTAAAAAAATCACTTTTAAATTATATTGAAAAAATCACTTTTAAATTATATTAAAAATCACTTTTCCATAAAGTTTGAGTTTTTTTGATAATTTTGAAATATTTCCAAAATTTTGAAATGTTTGGTTTTTTTAAACGTTTGAATTTTTTTTTTCAGTTTTCAAAATTGTTTTAAATTATATAGAAAATTTAATTCGACTTTTTCGTAATTTAAAAAATTTTAGAATTTTTTTAAATATATCCAAAATTTTGAAATTTTCAAAATTATTTCATTTTTTTTAATTTTGAAATTTTTGGATTTTTTTAAATTTTTGCAAAAAATACTACTTTTCGGTACCTTGGATTTTTTTGTAAATTTTGAAATTTTTGAATAGAGAATTTTAAATTTGAATCATTCAAATCGGTTGATCTGTGCTCTCGAAAATTCGGCGAAAAATTATATTTGCACAAACACACATTCATTATTTTTAAGGTATGCCAAAATGTTCAGAAACCTTTGAAACGTAAAATATGCAAAAAATATATATTTTCTAATTTTTTGCGATCACTATAACTTACCAAACGTGAAGTTAAAAATGGCTAATTTACTAATTTGATAAAATTCTATTTAATTCTTTAATAAACATTTCTTTAGTTCATTTTATTTATATTCACAACATTTACTATAATATTTTTAACTTCCCGTAGGGTAAGTTATAGTAATCGTCCAAAAATCGAAATCAAAAATTTTTACATTTCTCGACGTTTTGAAGGTTTCTGAACATTTTGGCATACTTCAGAAAAAATGGATGTGTGTGTGTGTGTGTGTGTGTGTGTGTGTGTGTGTGTTTTGTATGTCCGCTTTTTTTCGTCCACGTTTTCGGGCGCACGGATCAACCGATTTGAATGGTTTAAAAAACATTCGATTCCTATTGATAGGGAGATGTGCTGATTAGTTTTTGGCAAAGGCACGTCCAGCCGTTACGGAGATATGGAGCAAAGAGTGCAGAAAATAGAAAGCGAGTTTTTGAGGGAACGGATCAACCGATTTGAATGGTTTAAAAAACATTCGATTCCTATTGATAGGGAGACGTGCTGATTAGTTTTTGGCAAAGGTAGGCCCAGCGGTTTCGGAGATACAGAGCGAAATGTAAAAAATGGCAGTTTTTGAGAGAACTAAGCGTCCGATTTAAATGATTCAAAGAACTTTTTGCTTATTTCAACAAAATAATTGATTTTGGAAAAAAAAATTTTTGTTTCGAATTTTTTTTTCAAAAATTTTTTTTTGTAATTTTTGGATTAAAAATTCAAAAATCACTCAGGCTAAGCACAGTCTAAGCGCCACTCTGGTACAAATGTTTACCCAAGTGCGTTTAGACTGTTTATGTACTGGAGCACTTTTCCAATTTTGTGAAAATCATTGAAAATGTGAAAATGCCGCCAAGCTAAGCACAGTATAAGTGAAAAAGTCGCACAGAATTATTTGCAAATGCGTTTAGACTGTGACTATGCGGGAGCACTTTTTCAATTTTGTGTAAATTTGGCACTATTTTTTTTTTGAAATTTGATTCGAAATGAAATGACGATTGTTAATGTTCTGGAGATGATAAATTGATTTATTTATAATTAACTTTGCGTAGGGTAAGATATAGTAATCGCAAAAAAATCGAAAATGAAAATTTTTATATATCTTTACGTTTCAAAGGTTTCTGAATATATTGGCATACCTTAGAGAAAATTGATGTATGTGTGTGTATGTGTGTTGTGTGTGTGCGTGCATTTGTGTATGTTCAGATACAAATTTTCGTCGACGATTTCGGGAATCGGGATGAAGCAATTTGAATAATTCAAAAAACTTTCGATTCGTATTGATAAGGAGACGTGCTGATTAGTTTTTGTAAAAGGCAGGTCCGTATTTGTATAATTCAAAAAACATTTTACTTGCATTATCAAGATGAAGATTTGATCAAATTTTCATGAAAATAGGTCTAGCGGTTTCGGAGATCTAGTAAAATAAGTAAAAAAAAAACATTTGGCGGTCAACAATAATCATTAGACATTAGACATGTGCACATCAAATTATCAGATATTTTATAGAGATTTTAACAATAAGTATACATTTTGTTAACATTCCTATGGGTTCCGTACCAATGCTTATGCGTTAGACAGCGACGCGGCGCTTACGCGCTTCGATATTTAGTCTCTATGCATTAAAGCAGTACGATTGATTTGAAAAAAAGTTTAGAATTTCCAAAATATTTCAAAATAAATTTTTCAACAAAATGTAAGTTTTTGTCAAAAATTTATATAGTTCCTCAAAAATCTGTTTTTTTTCAGAGAAAATTTTTTTCAAAAATGTTAATCTTTTCAAAAAAAAATAATAATTTTTGGTACGGGAAGTTCCAGCAATTTGCCTTAAGGCACGATGCCACGCGCCCCACTAGTTATTAATTCTGTGACGATTTCTAATAAAAATATAGTTGTAGGTTATGAAAAGTAAGGTTAATTGAAATAATATTTTGATATAATTTTAAACACATATTTAATATATTTCGTGGAAATTTGAACAGTAAGTGATTATAAAACTTCCAAAACAAAAATGAAATAAAAGCTGGTATTAAAATTATAGTAATTATTGTAACACTGGAAATGATATGAATAAATCAAACTGGAATGAAAAAATAATCAAATAAAAAACATGAAACAAAGAGGATATAATTTATGTATTCAATTATCAATCCTAAATCTGCATAAATATATTTATTACTTAACATTCAAAATATATTTAAAGTATGAGATCATATAACAATTAGCTAGAGGGTTAATACATAATTTTCTTATTAAACTATATTTCTTATTTAATGAAAATATAAACTTTATGTAAATATATACTCTAAACTCTAAATAAAAAATTTAAACACCAAATAAAAATAACAATTTCATCAACAAATGTAAATAATCTTTAAAGTCCTTAAATTTACTAGATTAATCAGGTACAGAAAATACACCTCTTTTATTTACTGGAATTGGTGGTTTTATTTTTTGCACTATATCTTTGGCATCATAATCTAACACATCGTCTTTATCAGGCCAACGCCAGTTAACTCTTCCATTTGCAAAACCGCTCATAGTCATAGTTTTGACTAGGTACTTTGGTTGATCAGTCTTATCATTAGAGGTTCCGAGTATTTTCCAGGAAACTTTTCACCTTCATAGTGTATTACCACAAAATCGCCTTTGTTTAAAATGGTACTTTTGGTTTCTTTGTTTTTCTGTATTACGATTTTCCTTGTCATCATTTAGTTCTCCAGTTAAAATTTCTTCTTCGAGGTCTTTTGAGTTCGTCGCGACTTTTCTTTTCTTTTTCTTATCTTTTTGTGATTCATTATTTTTTTTGATTTCTCGATCTTTTTTCTTTGTTCAGCCTTTTCTATCTTATCCTTTTTTTCTTGGTTTAATTGCCTCTGATGTTCTATATACTCTTCACATGTTGCTATGGTTGGAATCAATTTCTTTTTAGCTATTTTTTTATTCTTCAGTTGTAGGAGTTTTGGCCATATCAAGGCGTTTTTGAACGGGGTTGGGAAAACAGAGGGTTGCATCTTATGTAAATCTGTAGAAAGAGGTGGAGAGAGGAGTCGTGGTGGAGTTGTTTCAGTCTTATTTGAGTTTTTTAAAAGTAAGGGCTGAACTGTTTTATTTTCTTTGGTTGTGTTTTCTGTCTCGGACAAATTATTAGCAGCACTTTCCATAGTTGTAATAGTGTACATATTTAAATCCCTGGCTATTTCAGTACTTGAATTTGTATCATTTTGTTCATCAATTAATTCTAATATTTCATATTCTATATCTTCTCTATCAATAATTTTTGAGCTTGTTGCTTTGCTGTTCATTGTCGCAGGCGTTGAGCACTGTATTAAGGTATTATGTTCTTCAATTCCATCCAATGTCAAGTCCTCATTTGGCCAGTCTAAAGTAATTTCTGAAAGCGTATAATTATTTGCATCTATCGTAGAGTCAACCAAGTGCAAAGACTCCAGAGAAGGAACCATATGATTGCGAGGATTTGAATAAATTTGTCTAATGCTTTTCCAATAGTTGTATAAACTTGTATCTTCTAAATCCCCATTCCACTCTCCATAGCAATTTTGAAAACGCATTTAATTTTGCCATTCCCAAATGTGCCTCAAATGTGCAACAAAATTATTTGAAGTTTTGTAATGTTGATGGACCTGGTGTTGATGAACCTATTGAACTTGCTGGCAAATCTGAGTTAGATGATGGAGCAGTATTTTTGACAAGTCAACTGTAATCAATGGCGTTTTCATCAAATGGGTATAGTCCGCATTTGCGAAAACCATTTCTTATTGTCTCTTGTTTTACTGCATTATCAATAGATTTCTTAATAATTGGTCCAAAATCTTCTCTTTTTAAACGACGTGCATTATTCTCTATTCGCCAAGAATATACATTTCTACTCCAGGCACTTTTAAGCTGTGAAAAA
>NW_020537324.1:58756318-58832907 GCF_003426905.1 Ctenocephalides felis
CGACTTGTTAATCCGAAAGGAAAAGAGCTGAATTATGTTATTCAACAAAATAACTACGCCTCGCACTCCACAGGTACACCAACATATTGGCCCTCAGACCCCAGCTAAGATTCCGGACCTACTTGACTTCTTTATTCTAGTGGAATTGACTACAAATGCATAGAAGTCCAACCCAATTATGATTTGACATCCGACCATTCAACTATCATTGCTTCCCTAAGTTCCTCGGTTATGCCCATCTCCTCAAATCCTAAGCTTCACAATTCTAGGACCAATTGGGACAGATATAGAGATACAATCAAACACCAAATTAATTTGAAAATTCCCCTTAAATGTACAGATGATGTTGACAGCGCGTTGGAAAACTTTAAACAACTTCTGCTAAACACAGTTAGAATCTGCACTCCACAGAATCCTAATGTCAGTAAATGTCCAACCGTAACGCTAGAAATAAAGAAGCTAATAGCCAGAAAACGCAAGATTAGGAAAATAGGCAGAAAACTCATGCACCACAAGATAAATCAGCTTTGAACCAAATCAGTAATTCTATTAGAATCAAAATTAAAGAAATGTTCAACAACAATTTCAATAACTATGTATTGAGCCTAAACAGATTTGACAACTCCTTGTGGAAACCTATACGCAACAAAAAACGTCCTCCAAGAAAAAACCCTCCTATTCGGTCTGAGACTTATGAAACTGGGCTAGAAGTGATGCTGAGAAAGGTAACCTTTTTGCTAATCACTTATCCACAGTTTTTACACCAAATGTCATGGATTCTAATCACGACAATTTGTCTCCTGAGAGCTCAGTATTAAGCCAGCCTAGCAACTTTCGCTTCTTCACAGTGAAACGAATCCACAAGGAGATCCATCGACTGAAAAACAACAAATCCGTCGGAATCGACTTAATATCAACTACAATGCTCAAACAACTTCCGAGAGTTGGATATGTTTTCATTACTCATGTCTTCAATGCAATACTGAGACTAAATTACTGGCCAACTTCTTTCAAATTGGCTTCCATTATAATGGTTCCAAAAGTTGGAAAAGACCCTAACATTGTTAGTTCATACAGGCCAATAAGCCTACTGCCAATAATTTCAAAAGTATTTGAAAAGTTGCTACTAGAAAAACATTGCCAAAGAGTCAAATATAGTTCCGGATCATCAATTTGGCTTCCGTAAACAACACTCCACTATACAGCAGTGTCATCGTATAGTTGATACTGTCAACAAAGCTTTCGAAGCCAAGAAGTACTGTTCCGCCGTGTTCCTTGATGTAAGCCAGGCGTTTGACAAAGTCTGGCACTTTGGTCTTCTACATAAAATCAGAAATCTTTTACCATCATACACAAAATTCTTCGAATCTTACTTATGCTCAAGAAAGTTCCAAGTAAAAATCGGCCAAGAAAACAACTGAGCCCAAACTGGTAAACGCAGGTGTTCCTCAAGGCAGTGTCTTAGGTCCATTTCTTTATCTATTATACACAAGTGATTTTCCAGAATACGGTGATTCTACCTGTTGTACTTTTGCCGATGATATCGCAATCTTAACCACTGATCTCGATCCCAAAGTAGCCTCGCAGAAACTGCAATGTCATCTTAACAAAATCGTGACCTGGTCCAAAAAATGGAAAATAAAAATCAACGAGGCCAAATCGAAGCATATTACCTTTTCGCTGAGAAGAGACACCTGCCCTCAAGTTTCCTTTAACCAATGTACAATACCACAAACCGATGTAGTCAAATACCTGGGCATGCACTTGGATTCCAGACTAACCTGGAAGCAACACATCAAAGCCAAAATTCAACAAATCAAGTTCAAAGCCCAAGAAATCAACTGGCTTATAGGAAGAAACTCGAAGCTCTCGCTGTATAATAAAGTACTACTATACAAATGCATTATAAAACCCGTTTGGACTTACGGCATCGAGTTATGGGGATGCGCAAGCAAATCCAATATAGTAATGATGCAAAGATGTCAAAACAAAATACTAAGAAATATAGTCAACGCACCGTGGTACATAACTAACCATGCTATTCATAAAGATCTAGATATTCCATACGTCACAGATGTCATCAAGGACAGAAGCTCGATCTACCTCTCAAAAATTGAGTGTCACTACAACCAGCTCATTGCTTCTTTAACCGGCTCTTCATCACTAAGAAGATTGAAAAGATGTTGGCCAAGCGACCTTAAATGAAACACTAGGCTTCACTCATTGGAGTGAACTCTAGTTAATTATTATTATTATTATTATTTATTTATTTATTTATTTATATTATTATTTTTTTTCTTTAATATAATTATAAATATTATTTATTATTTTTTTTTTTTTTTTTTTTTTTTTTATTCATTATTATTATTGTTGTTATTATTTTTATTATATAATATATATTTTTTTTTTTTTTTTTTCTCTTTCTCCTTTGTGTCACAATAGCTTATAAGATAAATTGTATCTTGATTGCTATAAATAAATAAATAAAAAAAAAATAAAAATAAATATTTATCACAAAACGGTATTTGAATATTCTTATAGATAAATATAATATTCAGTACACATTCATACGGCGCGAAATCGATAAACAGTAATATTATTTCAATATCAATGCGGAAACTTTGCCGTGATAAATTTGCAATAATATCTTAAGTGTCCTTTAAACTTAATTATTATTCTCCTGTTTGTCAAGTTCCTGGAATATCCTGTAACTTGTTTAACGGTATGAATATTGCTGTAAGCATTTCTAAGTTGTTTGTAATAGTAATGCAAATTAGAAGTGCAGTCACCGATCAACTATCTTATATATTAATTTTATTATAAAAGTGGTTCTCAGGTTGTTTTTGCAAATATGAAACATGTATCATTAATTTTATTTTATAAATGAAAGTCTTGGAAAGTCAAAGAATGAAGGTAAAAATGCATTAACAGCATATTAACTGTGCAGTTAATTTACGCATTTTTTGCACATGTTTGCTGTATCATAATTTGTTATGTTGAATTTAATATAAAAACAATACTACTTGGTACCAATTTTAAATGTTAATAATGATTTTTAAGAAAAACATGTAGCATATAGGAAACCAACATTAAAAATTATATTTGCGGTTGGATCATCAATATTACCATTATTGAAATTAATTTTATAAGATAGTTTTGGTTTTGATCATTTGTTTTGGCAATATTTTTTTATGCTAATGGAGACAAAATTTTCAAATTTTAATTAAAAAATTATATAGAGTTGAACAATATAATTTCACAGCCAGAATGAAACGAAACATTCACAATTTGGCAGAAAATATTTAGTAAAACAATTTTGTGTTTGTATTTTTGAAGTATAATTTAATTATTGGAATGTTTTGAGTAAAAGTAAAATTTGAAATGAATAATTTTGAAATCACGTTTTACAGTCGTTCGGTGCTTTCATATATTTTTATTTCTATTACATTTTTTTATATCATTTATATTTGCTGCACAGAGAAAGTTTAAGTTAACTTATCCAGACTGTTATATATGAATCTAATTGCATCATGTTAAATTATAAAAATATTTCATTCTATGAAAATTAGTAGAGTAAGGAGGGGCACAAAGGTACAATTCGATTTTAGGCAATTATATTGTGAAAACAAAACCCATTATATCACAACAAATAACACATATCAAAAAAACAACTGACTATAGTCAGTAAAACTCTTTGCTAAATCATCATTGTAGAAATTTGTTTTGTTTTTCAAAAATTTGTCACCTGATCTTTTTTACCCCATAGGCGGGATATAAATGGGACGGCAAGAAGGCACCAGGCTCAATGTCCTACTTTTCAAATAGATTTTACGAAATAATAGCTACATTATTCAACCAATGCAAAAAATAAATTTCATGGGCATATCTTTTACAGAGATAATATTGTATATATAACCTTGATCTGGTATCTCCAGGAATATTCATCAATAGAGTTGGAATAACTATTTATTTAATTGATCTCTTGTAAAATTAAATCTCTTAACTTAATTTATTATTTTTTGTTGATTACACTTTTACCAAGGTAAAGATTTAGTTGGTCCTTTATAAAAAACTATATAAAAACTTAAAAATAACAATTCATCTTATAAAACAATTTAATAACATGTAATGAACTTCCTGTAGGGTAAGTTATTGTAATCGTCCAAAAATCTAAATTGAAAATTTTTACATTTCTTCACGTTTTGAAGGTTTCTGAACATTTTGGCATACCTCAGAAAAAATGAATGTGTGTGTATGTATGGATACAATTTTTCGTCCACGTTTTCGGGCGCACGGATCAACCGATTTGAATAGTTCAAAAAACATTCGATTTCTATTGATAGGAAGGAGATGTGCTGATTAGTTTTTGACAAAGGCAGGTCCAGCTGTTTCGGAGATACGAAGCAAAGAATGCAGAAAATAGAAATCAAGTTTTTGAGAGATTGGAGCATCGGATTCGAATGATCCAAAAAGCATTCAATTCGTAATGACGTGGAGAATTGGTGATTAGTTCTTGGCAAAGGCAGGTCCAGTGGTTCCAGAGATACAGAGTTAAATGTGCAAAAAGTGGCAGTTTTTGAGAGAAGTAAGCGTCCAATTTGAATGATTCAAAGAACTTTCTGCTTGTTTTAACAAAATAATTGCTTTTGTGAAGAAAAATTGTTTCAATTTTTTTTTTCAAAAAATATTTTTTTTGTATATCGAAAATAATTCAGATTTTAATTGTAATTCTAACTTTACTTTTTGAGATATCGGTGGTGTACCTTTTTACGTCACTTTCTGATTATGTTAATATCATTACGATTTATCTACCTTCCCTTATCTTCGCATATGAGTATATTTCATGACACCCATCAATCCTGTGGCCATATCCTAAGTTCAAAATTATATTCTATTATCGTACCGCATTCAATTATCTTGTTAATTGTATCTGCTCGTACGTCGTCGATTGCCCCATAAGGTAAGCAAAACCTATGGATTTGGCATGAATCGTTCGAAAAGCGTGCACGTCTGCCATTGAACCTTGAATAAAACAATTAGTATGCTTCATGCAACCGTGGCTCAGTCTCATTGCCATGACAAATAGAATAAACTCAGACTCAGCTGGATCGAATCGGATGCTCAATATTGACGGCGAACCGTCGATAATTTGAGCAAGAAGATCACACATTTTAGGTTCCGTATAGGAGGATGAGTAAATTGATATCGATTACACAACACCTGAGAAACAGACTCTCTGCTGAGCTGACCAAGAGTTTGGTCAGTGAATTGTAATTGATTATCCTGAGCACCATAAAAAGGATAATTTACAATTAAATAGCATTGCTATGTATGATAGTAGGACTCGCCCGTAGGTAAGCCCATAAGCCTGTAGAACGACTGGACTTGAATCAGAAGTCCCTGGTTCGAATATAGATAGTAATATGTTTGCAAGTGCAAATAGTCCTCACCCGGCATTGCTGCACCAATAAAAATATTCGCCCAATATAAATATTAGGACTTGCTTGTAGATAAGCGGGTAGAATAGCTGCACTTAAATCAGAAGTTCGAATATAGATAGCAATGTATTTCCAAGTAAAATTAGCCCTCACCTGGCATTGTTGCACCAATAAAAATATTCGCCCTATTACAGAAATTGTAATAATAATATACCATACAGAGATGTGACAACTGTTTGGGTTGCCATCTGTTGAACAGGCTAATAAGTCAAATCAGCACAATAGCTTTAGGACTATTGCGTTCTAATTCCTTCAAAAAATTTAAAAAAATGTATGGTCGTGGTCTTTTATAATAACGTAACATGAAACTGTTATTGAAGCTTAGCTGTTCTCCAAGTACCTATTTTATTTTGATAGATCATGTAATCCACATATTTGCTCTCTAAATAATGTTGGCATTCTCGAAACCGTCAAAAGGCTATACCTTTAGTGTTTTAAATTTTTTGTACTGTTAATGGGTGAAAATTAACCTGCAAATAGCATGTCACAAATGTCAAGGTAACATTAATTCTACTTCAGACATGTGTTATTCTAAATGCAACCCAAGAGTAAGATAAAGAAAAAGTATTAGAGAAATCATATACATATAAGCAAATTTCAATAAAAATTTAGAAAATAATATTTAAATTTTATTTTGATGAGCAAACTGATTCTCGACTTGCGGAAGAGACTAATAAAGTAATAAGACTATGTCTGAAGCATAGCTCTGTACTGATAAGAGACATGGACTCTAAGAAAGGCCGGCAAGAATTATCTTGTTAACTTCCCGTAGGGCAAGTTATAGTAATCGCAAAAAAATCAAAAATGAAAATTTTTATATATCTTTACGTTTCAGAGGTTTCTGAACATTTTGGCATACCTTAGAAAAAATGGATGTATGTGTGTGTGTGTGTGTGTGTGTGTGTGTATGTATGTATGTATGTATGTATGTATGTATGTATGTGTGTGTGTATGTATGTGCGGATACAAATTTTCGTCGACGATTTCGGGAACACGGATCAACCGATTTGAATAATTCAAAAAACATTCGATTCGTATTGATAAGGAGACGTGCTGATTAGTTTTTGGCGAAGGCAGGTCTAGCCGTTCCGAAGATACGGGGCAAAAAGTATCGAAAGCGGTAACTCAGTTTTTAAGAGAACGGAGCGTCCTATTTGAATAATTCAAAAAACATTTCACTTGTATTGACAAGATAAAGAATCGATAAAATTTTCATAAAGGTAGGTCTAGCGGTTTCGGAGATATGGAGGAAAAAGTAAAAAAATGAGCCATTTGGCGGTCAAAAATGAACATTAGACATATGCACATCAAAATATCAGATATTTTATAGAGATTTTAACAATAAGTATACATTTTGTTAACATTCCTATGGGTTCCGTACCAATGCTTATTCGTTAGACATTGACGCGGGGCTTACGCGCTTTATATATTGTCCCTATGCAGTTAAAGCAGTACGATTGCTTTGAAAAGAAAGTTCAGATCTTCCACAATATGTCAAAATAAAGAAAAAAAAATTTTTTTCAAACAAAAAAAAAGAATTTAAAAAAAATTTTTTAAAAAAAATATTTTTTTAAAAAATTTTTTTTTCAAAAAAAGTAATTTTTTGTCCAATTTATAGTTTCTCAAAAATCTTATTTTTTCAAAGTAATTTTTTTTCAAGAATTTTGATCGTTTTTAAAAAAATAATAATTTTTGGTACGGGAAGTTTCAGCAATTTGCCTTAAGGCACGATGCCCTAATTGCCTTAAGACAGAATTCCACTTACAGCTAGTTTTGAAATGTGATGGCAAATGAAGTATTGAAATGAGTGGCCAATAAAAGAATTCTACTGAGCACGATCCTGATGAGAAAAGGAAAATTCTGCAGAAAGAATGCCTCCTATGCGATGTAGTTGAAGGTAAAATAGAAAAACTGAAAGGATTAGGAAAAAGAATGATCCAGATGGTTGATGGCTTACGCGAAAAGAGAAAATACAGGGAACTGAAAGCCTAAGCACAATAGCAGAAAGCATAAAAGCAGAAGGTTAGAAAAAAATGCATAAAAAATGTATGAGAAAGGAGCAAATAGTAGTAATGGTAATGATAGACAAGGAAAGGAAAGGAAAGCATTATTTGTGGTGGCTCTCACACCATTCACCTGCCTTCGAGTACTCCACCATTCATTATAATTAATAAATAATTTTGAAAACGACGCGTTTTTAGGAATAAGCCCATCATATTCAATTCTTCATAATATTACTCTTATCAGTTTTGTTGAAAAGTTTTTACCAAAAACAGCAGTTTTTCATTCATCGGAACCCAGAGCAACTTGTATTTTGTTTGATAAAATGAATCAAACTATCTATTTTTTGATAAATCATTTTTTTATTTCTAATGCAAACATTATAATGAATATTTTAAAGAGCAAATAACTACTAAATTATATTCATTTCACATAGTTATTTAATCGCCTATGATTCAATTCTTATGTGCCATTCGTTAATTGGAAGTAATTAAGAACAATTATGAAAGCTAAATGTTATGGTTATGATTCGAGAAAAAAAAATTGAATACAATCGCTAAACTTTTTCAAGTATTCACATTTTTAGAGATATGAATAAATTAACTTTCTTATGTGCAGTGAACTATAATCGACATTTGTTGATAGAAAGATTTTATATGAACTTCCAAAAAAATGTATAACGTTTATAAACCTCTTTTAGATACTATGTTATATTATATACAATAATGTTATGAATAAAGTTAAAGATTATGTATAGAGTAGGGCAGGGCACAAATATTCAATTTGACCTTGAGCAATTATATTGTGAAAACTGAACCAATTAAGGCTACGAAAATATATAACAACAAACAACAACTATCAGACTATGTTCAGTAAAACTACTTGGCACATTTATCATAGTAAAAATGTGTTTTTATATTCTTTTTCAAAAATTTGTCGCCTAGTTCTTTTTACCCCATAAGCGGGGTAAAATGGGACAACAGAGAGAAAACGGGTTCAATGTCTTATTTTTAATTTTGAACAGATTTTATAAAATAATAGCTACATTATTCAACCCTTGACAACACTTGATCTAGTATTTCAACAGAAATTATGAGCAGAGTTGGAATAACTATTTTTTAACTTATGTGTTGTTAAATTGATTTTTTTATCTTAATATATTTACTCTTTTTTTATTGTTAACTATATTTACTATTTTTTTATTGTTTACCAGGAAATTAAACAAAGCTCAGATGACCCTTTTTACCTCATCCACGTGTTATCCACGGATTATATGAATAAATTGTTGAATCTAACTTAAAAATAACAATACATCTTATAAAACATTTAACTAACGTATGCTTGAAAATTATATTAAGGCCTCGTGAACTAAACAACAGAACTCACGACTGAAAAATATAACAACTAAAGAAAATATTTTTGTGATAAAACAAATATTTAATATTCTAATTTTATTTTAAGTTAAAGTTTAAAGATTTAAAATAAAAATATCGTATAAATAAATAGTTACTATTATATTAATAATTAATAACCAAGAATAGATGTTTTAAGTGCATATTTATGAAAAGTAGAGTTTTAATAAAAGTGTATTAAGTACAGTCGATATGTTTATATTAGTTGCGTTACATTGAATTTCTTAAATTTTCCATCAGACACAATTATCATCACGTTCACTTTTTTCGTAAACCTATGTTTTCACCTATTCACCTACTTTAAAATTATTTTTTTAAAGTAAATTACTTTTTCCTTGAGCGACTGACCAACGTATAATCAAAAAGTAAAATCCGGTCATTATAAAACAATAATTTGACAAAATAATTGACCGCACGGTATCATTCTACCGATTTAGCTGCAGGTCGAATTCAAATTTCATTTCCAGCGACCAGCGACCACCTATCATCAAATGCGGTCACGTGTGAAGTCACGACTTCTCTACTGATGTCTTTTAAAGAAATCCAGCGGATACAACTAATACGCGAAACAATAGTAATAAAAAGCTACGTCATTTTATTACATGGTCAACACGATGATATCGGACAAAAAATCTATGTCAAAAATCTCCGAACGGCGGAATTACTCTAGGCTTGATTTTTCTCAGATCGTAAAATCCAATTATCTACAGATGATCTTATACGCATAAAATAATCCAAGATTTTTATATGATTCTTGATTTTTTTCCACATAAATCTCATTTCATTATTGTTTTGTTTTTACAATTACCTACTGCATTTAACTTTATAATACATATGTTATTGTAGGAAACTTAAAAAGAGGAATAAGATTGTTTATTAAAAGAATAATAGAATAATAGCGAATAAACTTTCGTACTATGATGATCATATATCAAATAAGTTCACGAAGTTCATCATCATCATTGCGATAGTAAATTTAATGTTTTATGTTTTATATAATGAATAATTGTATGAAAAACATGCACAAAATACAATAGGAAAACTAGGGGCTGGTTGTAACAGTTTTCTTTTTTCAAATTAATATATTTTGAAATCCACTGATTATATTGTTACGAAATAAATAGGAATAGTTGCTGTCCCTCTACCGAATCAAGCAACAATAATTATACAATTGTTATTCATTATTTTACAATTAATTATTTTTTAGAAAAAGTGCAGTGTTACAAATTAGCCCGTGTTGGGGCTAATTGTAACGTCTACTAAATCAAGTAGTAACGACGAAAAAACAGCGATAATGCCTCTGATTTCTTCTTTAGTTATTTGTAAGAAAATTGACTTGTTTGTTGGCCTGCAAGACGGTAGCTATGACAATATTATGAAGAACTATTTACTTGTCCAATCGAGATTAAAAATTTAATATTGTTAATAGCGTTTAAGATCCTATCGAAAAACGCCTGTTACTAGTTACCCCTGTTATAGATAGCCCCTAACTCCCCTACATACATAAAATATAATTATAACTAAAGACGTGTAAGATTTGAAATTTTTTTTTCAAATTACTAATCTTTCGAGATTTTATTTAAAAGTATTGTACTATTTTTTATCACTTTTATTGCTGCTAGTTTAGAAATGAGAGAAAATGTAATAAAGTAAAAAAAAATCTATTTATCGATTATTACTAAATTACTTTTAATTTTGGATATCAATTTCTGCAATATATTAAATTTTTAAGCTAATCACAAAATTAAAAAATTACTAAAATTATGAGTGGTTAATTATGAAGTAATACGTATAAAATTAGAACGTGCAACAATTTTTAACTTTATAAATTATTTATTATGATAGTGCAAATTAACACATGTCTTAATTTTGTTTCTACGTCTTCTTTGTTAATGTCTTTACTCCGTGAAAAATATTTACATTAAATAACATTTGTTCTAAGACACTTATACCATTCTTTGAAACTATTAAAGCTTGATCAAAGAATTATTTCTTCATCTCTCAAAACAACTATAAAGGCAAAGGTGATCATATATACACCTATAGCTTTATTAGATGGTAATAATAGAAATGACAAATTTTAGACTTATATTACTTTTATGGAATTAGATTTTTAGTATAATTTATTCAATAATATTTGTATAAACAGAACAACAGTCTCAAAAAGGATCGATTAAAAATATATCCCACCTTTTGTTTTTCCACCCCATAAAAATCACCTTTCTTCGTACCTTCCTCATATTTATGTTAATTTTAATAACTACTTATATTAATAATCATTACGCAGCTTTTGGGGCACCCAAAATCTATTATTGTTGAAAAATAATAAATAATAACTAGATTTTTACTATGTTGTGAAGCCTTGTAAAACAGTTTCTTTTACAATTTTTGATACATTAGATGTCGAAATGTTCATAAAGCAAAAACTGGCATATACGTCTGGTTAATTTCCGGTTAAACAAACGATGGCTTTAAGGTTCAGTAATTTCTAAGTGAACAAAAAGTTGTTTTATAGCATATGGCGCAAATAACGAAAAAATGCATATGTTTCAATATTTGTTCAAGATATATTCACTATATATGTCAAAGAGATAATATTGAGATCATAGTAAATATCATTTAAAAATAATTTTGGATAAAATTTGATTACATATATAATAATATGATAATAATTTACATGTGTATAACGCATGCCAGTCAGTTAGAATTGCATTTAAAATTGTTGTATTCTTATGCTAAAAAATGTGTACTTTATATCCGGGCTATAGTAATGAGCTATGTAAAACTCTTTTATATTTTGATATTAATTTAATATGTATTAATAAATTTCAAAACTATATAATTTTTAGCATTTATGTCACCACATGATAAACTATCTGCTAAGTTAATAAAGATGGACTACCCTTATTGTGACAAGATTATAAATCACTTCCAAATGACTTAAATACACTTTTTCATAAATTAAATATTGCATTTTTCAAAAATTATATTTATAATTTATATGGATCCTATTATTTATCTTAATGATCACAATTAACGTCCAATTGTTGTTAAACTTCTGTTGAGTTTTATTGAAGTTTTATTAAGATGAGAAAAATATTTAAAATTAATTGCGGAAATGGTATTTACACAGCAAGTTCAGACAATAACATAAATTTATTTAAATATCAACACATCTTATACAAATATTTCGACATTGAAATAAACCGCATGCATAAATTTTGATGACATCATGGTACTACACTGTTGTTCCGTGTGCATTTGACACATATATCTACGTATTTTTATAGAAAAATTAATTTAACAAAATGTTAATAGCATGTGATACATACCAAATAAATAACAAATTATTTTTATGTTAATTATTCAGTTTACTTGAAGTTAATCATTATTTCGTACGATAGCACTAAGAGTTTCTTACAGGTACGTCTTATAATTATTTAGCAGTGAATCATTTAATATCGTTTATCATAGTCATAGATTAAATATCATCATCTGTGTCTAAAGAAGAAAATCTAAGATTTTAAGGATAGTTTATCATGCATATCGTTAGATATTAATAGATGATATAGGTATAATTATATAATCTCATATAATATTAATTAATAGTCAATGGGTTATTTAAAACACTATAAGGTTGATCTGAACATTTTTAATTAATTTCGAAATATGAAAAAATAGGATAGAACGGAGCATAAAGGTCAACGGGTAAAAAGGTCATCCAGTGATATATTAAAACTCAGTGAAGTTAAGAATTTTTTAAGAGGGTAAAAGATGTATAACCAGCTATCACCATTGATTCTTACGACGTACCTGATCCAGGTTATTTACAGTGTTATCTCTGGTTACAAATTTAAAAAAAATAGCAAAAAAACTATTTTTAAAATGGTGAATTAGCTGTGAGTTTTACATATATAGTTCTGATATTTGTTTGTTGAGTATGTGTTATTCGACGTAAAATGAGTTTGGTTTTCACAATATAATTACTTGATTTTGAGTCGCATTGGACCTTTGTGCCCCGTTCTATCTTAATACTACTGCCAATTTAAAAAAATTGAAAAAACAAATCAAGCCAATGGTAAAGTAAAATAAAGGAATTTGAATTGAAAAAAAGCAAAAAAAACTATACAGAATAATTAATGATTGTCTTATTATTTTAGAAATCTATAGTTTTATGTTCTTTAACGAAATTAATGTTATTTGACTAAAAGGTCAACGCAGGGTACTGCATTGCAAGGCCCAGTTTGTCGAATTTAACTTTACAAGGAATATGTATTTTTAATATTATTTACAACCCTATTCATTAGAGGGCATATTTAAGAAACCTTACCTTACATTACTCAAGTAATTAAATAAAATAAAAAATGCTATCATTTTTCATAATCAACAATTCAAGAAATATTATTTTGTGCGGTATATAAACTTTACCTCTATATATATATGCAAATGCATACCTGCTCTTATTATGATGTTATATAAATAAATAAAAAATCTGATCTTGGATTCCACCTATAAAAGCAATGACAAATCTCAAGGTACATATATAAAATACACATGCATTTATATACATGACCTGCAAATACTACCCACACCACAATTGCTTGGACGTGAACAGAATTAACAATACTATAATAAATAAAGTAGGTACATATTCCAGTTGTAAAAAAATGTTGGAATGCTATCGCAAATTAAATTAATGTATTGATAGTTTTGTAATAAATAAATTAATATTTTGTAATATATCAATAAATGAATTATGAATTGTCAATATCCATGTTTTATTGGTTTGGGGTATGCATGTTATATTTATAGTTCAAATCAAAGAATAGCGAAAATAGAAAATATGTTACACGAGTTTACTTATAAAAATTTAGTATAAAAATATTATTTATATATATTTATCAGTATTACGCAAATTATAATAATAAAATCAATGGGACAATGGTATGGGCTGTCTATAAAAAAAAACACATAAGAAAGTCAGAGCAACACCTACGACTCGGTAAATTCCGATTTCTGTTAAAAAATATTTGAAATAAATTTTTTTTTGACTTATTCTAGTCAAAGGTGTTATATAACAAATTAGCTCGTTTTTCTATAATTAATTGTACCTTAACGCAGCCCAAGAAGGAACTATATATGTATGTACGTTGTCAAGTCATAAGGAATGAAATAAATGGTAGTATAATTTTGGGATCCAGAAATATAACACCAAACAAATCTATTGCAGCATCTTTAGTATATTCAATATGTACTCAACAACCTTGATTTACTTAGAAGTTCTAAGTGCTAAATGTTCTTGCACAACAAAAGACAATTTCCACATAAAAATTAGTATCGCTGCATGAATAACCCATTCAATAAATTCTAATTTAAACAACAATTGTCAAATTAATTGTAAAAATTTTTTAAATATTTTTGAAATGGTCCTGCTATAAATTTGTCACGTATTTATAAGACATCATGCAATTTATTCATTGAGTGAAGTGTGTTATTAAATGATTATGGAAATTAATTGATTGCTTCGTATGGAACATTTATGGAGTTTCTTTAACTTTAGTTAATATAGTAGTTTGCACAGATTTTTATAGTACGATGCTATGTAAGCCATGATATAATTTTTCTATTATCAAATTCGGAAAAACAAATATTTAGTTTATCAAAATACACTTTTCTGAACTACACAGTTTTGAAGCGAGGTCCTAGTACCATATAGACACATGTTGAATATATAAACTCATTTTACACCCTCGTTAAATAGATACGTTGGAAAAAAAAAACTGAAAGCAGGTGTATTTCGGTTAAAATGTACTTTTGTGAACCTAATTTTATATAAAATAGATAAAGGTTTCATATAAAATTTTGGCGGTTAAATTGTCGTTAAAAAATATTTTTAATCTGAAGTATCATTATAAAAATTTAACAATAATATTGGGCAGCCATTATTTAAATAATAACTGCTCAGATTATTTTCTTGACTAAGATTCTTTTAGAACTAGTGTATAGTTTTATCAAATCTGTCGCATGCTTTGAGCATTATATATTCGAAATATGAATATGCACCAAATATTATTTTTTAACAACTTTTCTTAAAGAATTTGGAAATATTAATAAACAATAATTGGGAATATTTGCAAAAAAGACTGATAGTTTTATGCATGTTATTGCAATCATAATACAAAGTAAAAATAATAACAAAGTTTAATAAAAAGTTACTCATTGCCAATATAAGCAGGGTGAAAAGACACAGCAAGTTTCAATCAATCAAAAATAAAAACCAATTTTATTTTTTTTAAATATTTTTCCTTGTTCCTTTTTGTAATATAAACATTAACATGTTATACTATATTAATTCAGAAAAAAACACGCGTAGAATATTTTACATGCCTAATTTTTTTAATATGTATTTGAGTAATCAAATTTGGTATTGTCATAGCGAAGATATGCCTAAAGTGTGTAAATAAAATGCAACCTAAAAACTTCTTAAGAATTCTAATAGTCACCCAACCAATTATATATGATTTCAAAATAAAATTGTTTGAATAAGAAACTCAGAGAGCTACCTATATTTTTCTGAATGAAATAACTGAATACACGACAAAAGTTGCAGAATATCCTTAGTTAAGAAAAAATTGCTATAATCTAGCTAGATGAAAACATAAAAAATTGCAGTAGGTTAGAATAATTAGAACACAGATGAAATCTTGCCAATAGTTGCAGAACATTTTTTGTTTGGAATAAAAGCCTTATAAGCCAACTTGAGATAACATATCAAATGGCTATAAAATTAATAAAAACATGTCAACAATGGCAGCACAATCTTAGTTTGGAAATAAAAGGCTATAGGCAATTTTTGACATGAACAAAAACATGCCAAAAATTGCAGAACAATTTTTGTTTACAGGAAAATAGATTAACATACATGAGAACATTTCAGTTGCAAGATATTCTGAGTTTAGAAAAAAATCAACAATTGCAGAACACTCTTAGTTTAAAAAAAACAAGTCTGTAACATGGATAAAAACATGTCAAAAGCAGCAGAACACTCTTAGTTTCTAAGAAAATGACTATAACCTAGATAAAAACATGCCAAAAGTTGCAAATGCTCTTAATTTGAAATATGCATGTATGAAAACATATTAAAAATTGGAGAACACTCTTAGTTTAACAGAAAATGGTTACAACACACAGTGCTGGATTTACAGTAGGGGCAATCGGGGCTACTGCCCAGGGCGGCAAATTTTGGGGGCGGCAAAATTTGGATACTGAGAAAAAAATTCTATACAATATAATCAACTTTTTTTAACATTTTTTATTTCAAGAAATATAGTTAACAAAGCATAATACGATTACAATGCAAAATTTGGGTTGAAATAAACGATAACTAAAATTTATTATTTTGCCTTGCCTCTCTCTCCGAACGTAAATTATCAAATTGGTTAATAAGTTATCAAATTTGGCAATTTGGCTAATATAAAGATCCGTAAACAAGCTGAAAGTTTAAGAAAAATATGTTCTTCAGTTCTCGAGTCCTATTAAAATGACGTATCATAAAATGACGTAGGATCCGTAAACAAGCTGAAAGTTTAAGAAAAATATGTTCTTCAGTTCTCGAGTCCTATTAAAATGACGTATTTGTGCACTTCCAAGCTTATAGCGTCAAAAAAAAATTTACTAGTGACTTATGGCATCGTGCCTCAAGACAAATTACTAAAACATTCCGTACTAAAATTACAATTTATAAAGAACTTTAAATTTTATTGAAAAATGAAAAAAAAGACTTCTAAAACACATTTTTTGTATTTTGAAATTTTTCGAAAATTATGAACTTTTTGCAAAGCAATCGCGCTGCGTAGCTGTTTCTAAGAAGAAATATCGAAACTCAATTACCATTTTTCGTGATTGCCTGTACCAAAAGCTAATCAGCACGTCTCCCCATCAATACAAATCTAATATTTTTTAATTATTCAAGTCGATTTCGAGAATTAGGATCAACCGATTTATGATTCAATTCCTATTGATAAAGAGACTCCAAGTCCAACTGTTTTGAAGATAGGGGCCAAAATGCCACAAATGATAATTCAGTTTTTGAGAAAAAAGCGTCCCATAACATTCGAAAAAATTTACAGAATAAATAACTGCTTAAATTCGTGGAGGGCAGGTTTAGCGGTTTCAATGATCCTATAAAAAAATTTGAAAAAGAAACATTTGGCGGACAAAAGTGATCATAAGACATATGCACATTAAATTATCAGATATTTTAAAGATATTATAATAATAAGTGTAAATTTTGTTTACATTTATATAAGTTCTGTAACATTGTTTATCCGTTAGACTGCTACGCGGCGCTTACGCGCTTCTATATTCTGTCCCTCGCAGCTGAAGCAGCGCGATTGCTTTAAAAAAAAAAGCTCGTAAAATTTCAGGGATGGGGCGGCATTTTTGTCAGTGCCCCGGGGCGCCAAATTTCTAAATCCGGCCCTGACAACACAGATGAAAACTTGCCAAAAGTTGCAGAACACTTCTTGTTCGGAAGAAAATAGCCTTGGGACAAATGGCAGAACTTGCAAGATACTCTTAGTTTAGAAAAAATGAATAGCATGTCAAAAATAGCAGCATAATCTTAGTTTGGAAGAAAAAGGCTATAATATGTATAGCAACATGTCAAAAGTGGCAGAACACTCTTAGTTTAGAGGAAAATGGTTATAACTTAGATGAAAACATGCCAAAAGTTGCAGAACTCTCTTAATTTGAAGAAAAGTGAATATAGCATATATGAAAACATATTAAAAATTGCAGAACACTCATAGTTTAGAATAATTAAAATATAGATGAAAACTTGCCAAAATTGCAGAACAAATGACAATATATACAAAGTTGCAAAACACTAGTAAATAAAAACCAATAGCTATAATATAGATTAAAACATGCAGAACACTCTTGGTTTAGAAAAAAATCGCTATAGCAATGTTTCAAAAACGTCATAAGCTGCAAAATACCCTTAGTTTAGTACAAAACGTCTAAGAGACATATCGACGAAAAATGACAATTGCATTTTAAGTGTAACATTATACGGATTTCAGAAGAAAATGGCTATAGCCTAGATGAAAACATGTCAAAATTTGCAGAACTCTCTTAATTTGGAGGAAAGTGGCTTAAAGCGGCTTAATTCTAAACTCTCTTAGTTTAGAATAATTAGAACACAGATGAAAACTTGCCAAAAGATGCAGAACACTTTTTGATTGAAAGAAAAGACTTAAGTCAAATTTCAACATATTAAAAGTTGCAGGATACTCTTAATTTAGAAGAAAATGGCTATAACCTAGATGAAAACATGCCAAAAGTTGCAAATCTCTCTTATAGCATATATGAACATAATAAAAATTGCAAAACACTCTTAGTTTAGAAAAAAATTGCTATAGCAATGTTTCAAAAATGTCATAAACTGCAAAACACCCTTAGTTTAGTACAAAACGCCTAAGAGACATATCGACAACAAATGACAATTGCATTTTAAGTGTAACATTATGGGGATGGACTTCAGAATCTTCTATGTTGACTTGTAATTTTACCAACCGATATACAAAAACTTGATACTTTAGTTTAGTACAAAATGCCAATAAGAAATATCGACAATAAATGACAATTGCATTTTAGGTGTAACATTATGAGGATGAACTTAAGAAACTTCTATGTTGACTTGGTAATTTTACCAACAGATATAAACAAACTTGATATTTGTTGAAGAGACAAAATTCACATTTAACAATACTAAAATACACGTTTTGCCATATACAACATAGTATCAAACATATAAACCTACTTATTTTACAAACACAATGTTCATGTTTGACAGTACAATCTGACATTAGTAATAATTACCTCGAATCGTCCCTGGAGTAATTTCACATCAAGTATCACATGTAATACATTCAAAACCGGCACAAAAACGTTCAAAATATTTGCACAACACTCACATATGTTTAATAAATATATTCAGAGAGTCCATAAAAGTATGACAATATCTTTGTAGTACTTTGCATATATCACTTTTATTCGTTTTGCAGCTTTACGTCATATTGGCGTCTCTACTTGCACGAATGGCTAGAGACGACTGTTCGACGGCGAGGAATGCGTTCGCTCAGGTGAGCCAGGTAGCCCGTGAGACGCTGACTCGCGTTCTCGACGATACGATTGGAGACGAGACAGGTGTGCGAACGGGAGGCGAAAGAAGGCGACGGGCGGCGAAGGGAGGCGAATGGAATGTCGAACTATTTTTTAACGTTTTCGAGTGGAAATGGGGAAATGCACCGAGAAAATGGTAATGGATAGTAAGATAGAACTAGTGGTCCATGGCATCGTGCCTTGCCTTAAAGCGTACTGCTGGAACTTTCCGTACCAGTAATTAAAATTAAAAAAAAAAGCTTCAATTTTTTTTAGAACTCTGACAAAATCGATTTTTTATACTTTGAAATATTTTGGAAATTTTGAACTTTTTTGTCAAAGCAATCACGAAGCGTTATCTGTGTAGTGGCGTAGAAAACGAAAAATAGAAGCGCGTGGGCGCCGCGTCGCCATTGGTTGGTAGAAAAGTAAACAAAATTTGTTTTTATTATTAAAATATCCATAAAATATGTGATAATTTGATCTGCATATGTCCAGATGAATGATCATTTTTTCACCAAAAATTTTCGTCAAATAAATGATCTTTTTTTCTGAATCATTCAAATTAGACGCTTGATTCTCTCAAAAATTGAATTACAATTTTTGTCACTTTTTGCCCTGTCTCTCCGAACGGCTATGCGAAAAACTAATCAGGACGTTTTCTTATCAAAAGGAATAGAATGTTTTTTGAATCTTTCAAATTGGTTAATTCGAATTTTCGAAATCGTCAACAAAAAATTGTATCCGCACACGCACACGAACACACACACACATACATCCATTCTTTCTAAACCATGCCAGAATATTCAGAAACCTTTAAAACGTAAAAATATAAAAAAAAAATCAATATCGATTTTTTGCGATTACTATAAACCTACGAGAATTTAATAATACATACTTTAGTCACTAAACACAATGTCAAAATTGATAATTTTTTACTCCACAAAAATCTTATTTTTAATACTGCCTTTAACTTTTAACTTTACGAAGAAGATGTTAATGTTTTCGCGACAAAATCCAATTTGCCAATTTTATGTTTTCTCGACGCTTCAAGTCATTCTGAATCGAATGAGACTAAATTTGGAAAAAATATATGTATAGCTGTGTGTACCGATTTTTGACCTTCTGTTGATGTGTACTTAAAAACGAACCGATTTTAAAAAATTAAAAGCCATTCGATATATCTCGATCGCGCGACGATTGGCAGAACCGTTTCTTTGTGATCAGGAGTAAAGTGCAAAATTATCCCTCGCGTTTTAGTTAGCTGGCAATCCTGTATCAATTTTGAAAATTCGAAAACCGTTCGAATTATGGTTGATAGCTGTGCTAATTAGTTTTTGATATAGTTTATGAAGCAAGTTTCATAAAAAAAATTACGGAAAAGAACTTTTCAACAGTTAATTGCATCAACGTTCCTGTAGTGATTTAAAGTTCTTTTATATTTAGCAATAAAATGGTATCAATCTATTGCCAAATTTAAAAAAAAAACTTCTAACGCTCTAACTTTCTGTTGAAAAGTTCTTTTCCGTAATTTTTTTATGAAACTTTTTCTGATAACAGATATCATGGTCTTATAGAACTCACTAAAATATTACGGCGCTACGACGGGGCGTTTAATTTTAAAAATTTACCAAAATTTGAAAAAATTACCTAATATTTTTGCGGTTGTTAAAATTAGACCTTTTAACGACGTTTTCTTTAAAACAACTGAACCGATTTCACAAATTCAAAAGCTATTCGATGAAACTTGTTAAGTACTCGCGATGGTTAGTATTTTATACAATGGGCTGAGCTGTTTTTAAAATTAACCAAAAAGTGCAAATTTTTTCGGCTGCGTTTCAGTCTAAAACCTGATCCGTTTCAAAAATTCAAATACTATTCGAAGAATATTATTTGGAAATCGTGCTGATTAGTTTTGGACAAAGATCGGTCAGACCGTCTCATCATAACTGATTGTTAAAAATAAAAATCAATTCTCGGTATTTTAATAATACTTTATATGGCGATAATGTACCAAGTCTACAGAAAGGCTTTTGGCCTTTTGGGAATCGATTCTCAATAATTTAGGTTCGATTTTCAATAATTTTCAATCATTAATTAATCAATCAAGTCGGTGGTACTAGAAGTAAAGTTTAATATGAATTCTAACAGAAAAATACCATAAACTGAATTATCAAATAAAAAAAATCGAAATTAAAATAAACTAAATAAAATGTATTTTGCTTACAATATCTTTATTTTCATTTAGTAATAAAAACAAGAATGCCAGAAAAAGTGTCAAATATAAAATTAGCCAGATAAAAAAATATTTATATTTAGTAGTAAATATAAAGCTTAATTTGGAATGTATAAAATGTTAACCGCATCTCCAAAGATAAATATGTTTACATATTTTAGGCACATTCCATCTTTTCAAATAATACTGATAATATCTGAATTCTATGAATGTTATAAAACGGGTTTGCAATAAAACTGAAAAAATAATATTAGACAGTCGATTTATTTGCATATAAAATAAGATTAACTGTAGTTTTGTTATACTCAATATTATAATATTCTAATTTTTATATTTGAAATATGATGAACATAATCTATACATTTATAGATTATAAGTTTTTAAGTTTATATCATTTTAATGCTATATATAAAGAAACTCGAAATCACCTTCCATAAATTGAATTTACGAAATAACAGCTACATTGTTCAACCAATGCAAAATATAAATTTTATTGTTACATTTTCTACAGAGATAACACTGCATATAACCTTGATCTGGTATTTTGTCAGAAATATTCATCAACAGAGTTGGAACAACTATTTATTTAATTTATCTCTTGTAAAATTTATTGTTTCAACTCAATTGCTTTTTTATTCACTATTTTTTATTGTTTACACCTTCGCCAGGGTAATGGTTCAGTGGTCCTTTTTATCCCACTCACGTGTAAGCTTTTATAGAGTTATTAAAAAAAACTTTTGGATCTAACTTGAAATTAACAATACATCTTATAAAATAATTAAATAACGTATACTTAAAAAATGTATAAAGGTCTTGTAAACTAAATAGCAGTGCTCAGCATTACCGTTTATCCCCCGATAGCAACGTCTTAAGAATCGAGGTGATGGTTAGTAATACAACCTTTTCCCTCTACTTTCAAATATTGTTGTTATGAAATTCGTAACTTTTACTTATTTTTGAAATATCGGTGGTAGATATCTTTACCCGCGGACCTTTAACCCGCGATCTACCCTATATAAGCAGTAAAACTCCGTAAGACAAACATTCTTGGTACAATTTCCCGCATAATACGCTACCTACTGGTTTTGCCCCTGTACTTTAAAACATATTGTCTTTTTTTCTCAAAATACGTTTTCTCATTCAAGTTGCTTATATGCCCAGCCTCTGAAAAATCGTCTTAACGAGGTTTTACTGTACCATGTAATACTTCGTAAAATTCTTGCCTAAGCTTCTTATGACCAGAACAACTTATCAGACTGCGTCTTGTACGACTAAACGTATTTACAAGGCGCATATAACTAGTTCTTCAATAAAAACTTTAATATATTTAATAGCTCTATTTGACTTTTAAAATATTAAAATTGTGATTTATCTTCTTCCTTAATTAATCCCAGCAACAATAACCGAGAAAATGTATTTTTATTACTTCGATTACATAATATTTGTGTCATATTGCTTAACTGAAGAAAATGAAAAGTGAAATGGACAGCAATTCACTTAAGCACAATCATACAATCTTGTTACAGTACAGTAATCTATTATTTCTATGTTATGAATTTCAAATAAAACTATTATTAATAAGCAGTTGAAATAAACGATCATATTGTAGTGAAAGTAAAACAATTATAGCTTGTACGTTTTACTAGAAATTCTACATGTGTATAAAATCAAATATGATTCTATATACATACATTTGATGCAAATAATATAGTTGATGTATAATTATGGGCATTTCCATGGCAAAAAAATAAAATTCTCTATATCGAATATCAAAAATTAATGTTCCAAATCTCTAATTGGTTTGTAATTGATATTAATTGAATGTTTTCTTTTCAAATCCTTCTAGAAAATAATAAATATAAATATATAATAATAATAAAAGTTTAATATATATTTTAAAATAGAATACAGTTTTTGTGACTGACCATATCAAAAATCCATTAACCTACTTGATAAGTGAAATTAATCAAGAAGTTAACTAGTGAATTTTTTCATAAATAAAAAAACTTATTAATTTTCTTTGCAGGAGCAAATTTAGTACTAATTAGAAACAATAGACCAAATTTTTTGGTAATGCAAAATATACGAGAAACAAAGGCAAACAATGTACAAAATATTACAGAAGAAAGTAATCGTTTTTCCCATGAGCTCACAAGTTTTGACATCTAAGAATATCATTGATATATGCAAAATTATGTATATCACTAATAATAAGATTAATTTATAAGTTTTTGAAATGAAAATGAATGTATACGAGTACATCCATATTATATCCATGTAATTGGCAAAATGATCAAATGATTCAAATGCCATAAATAAATAATGAAAGAAAAAAAACTTGCTACCCATAAATCTTATTTCTCTCAAATTTTTATTTTTTATTAAAATTTAAACTTAAATATTTTATATAAGAAAGATTCAAGCTTACAAGCTTGCAGATTCTCGTTCAAATATTTGTGAATTTTGTGAAATAATATTTGATCAGTATTTAAACTTAAATATTCATTAACTTAAAATTGAAAAATCTATCCATTCTTTAAAAAAATATTCATAAAAATGAAAAACTAGCAAAAAAATTTTTGGGAAACAACCATATTTTATGTAATTTTTATCAATTTTAATTATTATTTCAGGGTTGTATTTAAAGGTTTTATAAATTACTAAATAAATATTATAGATAATTGAATCAATACTGATACATATAATAATAATTATAAATGAATATCTACTATAATAAATAATTATTAAACTAATTAATTTTTCTTATTTTCTTCACTGCATGATAGATGTAATTATTAATATTGTTTTAGAATTTTACAACGTTTTATAAATATTACAATTTTTTTACTGATTAAGAATTTTTGTACGACCAAATTATGCTCAGTACAGTATAAATTTTTTTTGAGAAATTTTCTGTACTCTTATAATATATGTACTTTTTGATAAGAAGATTGTTTTTAATATGTTAAGAAGGAACAAAACACTTTTACTATTTTAACTTTATATTGGTTTTCAATTTTAATCTTGTCATTTTTAGTCTTTTAACTAATTTTTAAATTTCATAAAATAGTTCGTATCTACTTCAACTTAATACCAGCTGCATCAATTAAATATTAATTGAATTTTTGAGGTAACGGAGCGCCCGATTTGAATGATTCAACAAACATTCTACTTGTATTGACGAATTGAAGAATTAATTAAATTTGTGGAAATGTAGGTCCAGCAATTTCGGAGATACAGAGAAAAATTTAAAAAAAATGGCAGTCTAAAATGATCATTAGACATACGCACATCAAATTATCAAATATTTTATAGAGGTTTTAAAGATGTGTACTGATTTTGTTAAAAATTTTTGGATTCCTTACAAAGATTTTTAATTTTTAAAGTTCACTTTAAACTTTTTATACTTTAAATATAAATTTTAAATTTACAATTGAGTTTAAAAATGTATATATTTCATATGCGTTATTCTAATTGTAAGAAATATATGCTTAGATGGATTCGCATCTCTTATTAAAGTAAACATTTTTAAGTATTTTGAGCAATAAGATCGTCACTGTATATTATATGAACGAATAAATATATAGCAATTATAATTATCTCTTTGAAAATATTTAAAACAATTGTTTTTATACATTAATCAATATTTATCAATTATTAACTTTTTTGCTCGAATATTTAATTCGGATACGAAAAATTCAAGCAATTTGCCTTGAGGCACGATGCCATACATCATTAGTTTAGCAATCAATGAAAGTAAATTACATTGCAAATGCCTAAGTTATTTATTTATTGTAGATCATGATTGGTACATTATAAACTATTCTGCAATGTTTTATATTAGTTTTGTATTTCAAAACCTACACAGTCGTTAATACAGACATTACATGCCAATTTATATTTCTTTCTGTGTCCATATGTTTCAATCCCATGGGCTATGAACCAATTCTTGTACGTACGTGATTTAATATCAAATAAATGACATTGCGAAACAGAACATTAGCTGAACATATAACTGAAAATATAATTTTGAAATTGGATTACGGAATAAATTGATCAAAAATTACGTCCTATGAGCTGTTGGGCTGAAACTTCGTATTTTTACATAGTAACCCAATGGTTAATCCATTCATGTTTGATTAATATATTATTAGAATTTATCTAATAGGGCTGACTTTTTTATTGGTGCAGCAATGTCGGATTAAAATTAGTTTTACTTGGAAACATATTGCTATCTATATTTTCAAATAAAAATTGTTGTCACTACTGCTTGACAACCCGAGCTTGAGCCCGTTTTCCTAAGAATGAGGCTATTTATTGTTCCAATTAAATGCTAAAGAACTGCAGTAATAATTTTCTGCATGTTGTAAAGATACTGAAATCATAGTAACTGCGAGAAAACTTGGAGTTGCATCTACACATTTTTGCAATTTTAATTACAATTTAAAGTCTTTGGAAAATTCTTTACCAGTTTTTTTATCATCAATGATATGTTTGGATTTGGCAAATTGTTACTAAATGTAACATGTATTCCCTTTATTGATGCAGAATTCTATAAAAATTTGATTCAATTTATGAAAAATTTCATTCATGAAGTATGTATAATTTAACAAAATCAAGCGTATAACAGCATATTAGTCTTATTTTATTATCTCTTTTTTATTACTTTTATTATATGTATTAGTATCCATTGAATTAATATAAAATATTTTATTAAACTAAATGTACCTTTTTTTTATTATATGGACTCATCAGGAGCAATTTCTACTGATGACTCCATATATCAAAATTAATAACTAGAAAACCATCCTGAGGAATGGTGAACCGAAGAAGCATTGCAGAGTTTCTTGTAGGACTTACCAGGCGCACAAGTTTGTTGTTATTTTATAGAGATCATTTTATTCTTAATCTAACTATAATAAAGTTGAATCATATCTGCATCAACATGTTTAATTTTTTTCTTCAAGTAGAAATAAGCTATGAATTTAAATTAATTATGCAGCACATGCAATATGCATGTCCTAAAATTCACCATTATATCTACATCTACATGTTAAATTTTTTTTTAAAGTAGAACTAAGCGATATATTATACATAGCTCTTATGAATATCTCAAGATTTTGGACAATATATGAATTCCAATAATATGCGCCTAATATTACACAGCATTAATTTAAAAAAATATATATTTGTAATATTTGTAGTATATATAATTGTGTTTTATACCATTCTTGTTAATTTAATTATACTACTTCAATGTTGTATAAATTTAATAAATTACCAAATCAATTTCATGCTTATATTAATAACTAACTGTACCTACAACTTTATTTACGTGGAATTTGTTAAATTTAGTAAATTCATTTATCAATTTAATTTAATTCTAAAAAAGTTAAAAGTTAATTAGCTTTATTGAAAAAATTATTTGTATACAATATTTAATCTACCATTTTATTGGGCTAAAATAACTGCAATATGCCATACAAATAATAGTTTATCAATTCCAACGAAAGTCTAAACATTGAACTTACATGCACTTAATTATTCGTAGTAATTACTTATTAGTAGGTAATAAACGAAAGGTGTAAAATTGTACTAAAATATTTTGATCCAGATAAGATTAGACTTATAAGATATAAGGTAAAAGCAAAAATACAACGTTTTTGACTTTTCGTAGGGTAAATTATTGTAATCGTCCAAAAATGGAAATTGAAAATTTTGGAATTTTGGCATGCCTTAGCAAAAATGTGTATATACGTATGCTTAAATTTTAGCAAAGGCAGGTCTAGCCATTTTGGATATACGGAGCTAAATATGCAAAAAATCGCAGTCTTTGAGAAAGCTGAGCATCCAATTTAAATGATTCAAACAACTTTCTGCTTGTGTTGACAAAACGATTGTTTTTGAGGAAAGAGCATATTTTTTGTTTCAATTATTTTTTTAATTTCCAAAATAAATTGTATTCTTCGAATATTTCATTATGGTATGTACAGGAAATTCCAGCAATTTGCCTTAAGGCACGATTCTATTCACCACTAGTTAAAACTTTGAATTATGATGAAAAACCAAAACAGTATATAATCTAATAAACTTTTTTATTAAATTTCACCCGGGCGAAATCGTGTGTGCATATAGGTGAGGCAATTTAAGATAAAATAATATAAATTTTTACAAAATAAAAGTAATCTAATTTACGACTAATAACATCTACTATCTGTCATTTAAAATTTTGTCAAAATCGGTCCAGATGTTTCGGAGATTAACCGAAGCAAACAGACAGACTACAGTAGATGTTAATCAATATCTAGCAGATTCAAAAGAAAAACTCGCGATTTTTGGCCTTATTTTTCAAAATATACATGGAGAATGGATCAATCACGTGTTTGCTGAATTTCTCATCAATAAAAGAAATACTTTCCAATGACCAAATTCATCGACAAACCCAAAAATTAACATTTACAATTTTACGATCTGCGAAAGTTCATCGTGTCCATAAGTGACTGATGTGATGTGCTTATGTATGTTAGTACGATTTTATTGTCTATTTGTCACATCATAATTTGCTTGTACACAAATATAATAAATCGCAAAGCTGACGAAGATTAATAATAATATTACAGAAAGATAAAGCACCCAATCGCGAACATCAAAGTGAATATAAGGTCGTAAATCCGGCAATGATGAAATTCATTCATGGCAGAAGTTAATCACATTCTTCAGATCATTGTACTTTTCACCTTAACAGTTAACTATATTAGTATGTTACTAGTAGACGAATGGGTTGGATTAGTGATGTGACAATCGAAATTATTGATTCGAAAATGTAAAGGACATAGTAAAAAAGATAAGTCTAAATCTGAGTAGGAAAAAAGATTCGATTAGGAGTAATGAAATTAACAGATTTACTAAATTTAAAAAAAAATACATATTTGAGATGAATTGAATTCATTTTATTTTACAAATAGGAAAAGATTACTAGTAAAGTTATTCATTATATATCTGTATATTTTTGTATGTGGGTATCATTTTTTTTCTCCGAACAACGAAGGAAATGCTTCCACGCATGCCAGACTTGGGTCTATTTTCTTGGTATGTTGGGCACATTACAAATTGGGTATGTTGGACTAAAATCTCCGCTTAATTCATACCTCTTGTTATAACAGAAACCGCCGTTAAGCATCACTTCATGAGAGAAGGATCTAGAATACTGCTTTTCCCTACTGACTATTGTTTCCTCTTAATTGGTGTCATTTGCTCTTTGTATGTGTGTATGTGTTTATATGTTTACAACAAGTTTTGAATAAATTAGAAAATCAACTATTGTGATTTACTGTGATATATTACACCAGACCATGGAATCTAACAATAAGTGATATATAGTATGGTTATTCCAATAAAAACTTATGTTATAATAAATGAAAATAGAAGTTTTAAGTAAATCACGAGTCCGAGTTGTACCCATTAGTATTGATTCAATGCTGTATAAAGACTATAAAAATTCTATAATCAATACTATATGAATTTGACTTGTTTTTTAATATTTATCGGAAAAAAACGTTTCAAAAAGTTCACCCTCATCGATACATGCAAAACCTAATTCAAGAAGCACCGACGAGAAGATTAAAAAAAAGGTCATTTAATATTATATAAAAGAGTAAAATAAATAATCAATTAACAAAATCAGCTATAATGAAAGAAAAATCATCGAGGTGCCTATATCAACTATGTTATTCTATTCACTTATCAAAAGAATACAGTAATAAATATTTTTACCTATTTATTTATGGAGCACTCGTGGTACAGTGTTTAGAACTAAGGCTCTGCAAACACAAGTTTTCGAGTTTAAATAGAAATTGTGATATCCGTTCTTTCTTGAAAGTGGAAGATCCAATATATGTTTCTAAATGAAAATAGCTTTTTCAGTCATTATTTCAATATATCACAATTATTGAGTTTTTTCCTAATAGCATAAATAAACGAAAGACGTAAATAAGTATCTCTCACTATTACAATATCTCATGGAACACTAAACTCCGTTCTAACTTTTGATATGTTATAAATTTACAATTCCCAAATGATATCTTTTAAATTTTCAAAATAAGTTAAGGATTTTTTGCTAAACCATGGACAAAAATGTTGCATTTTCTGCTGATTCTGAAAAAATGGCTTGGCCACATCTCTCAAAACTAATCAACTCAGGCCCTTATCAAGTTTCATCAAATGGCTTATGATTTTTAGTTTTATTTCTAAGATTTTTTAATCGGAAAATGTCAATGAAAACTCTGATCTTGGTCCACATACATACATACGTACTTCCACCCATTTTGGTGTAGAACCGTTCAGAATGGCTTAAAACGTTGAGAAAACATGAAATTAGCAATTATGTGGAAGAGAAAATGTATGAGGATTCTGCCGCATAACAGACCAATGTTATAGCAAGGCTAAGTTATAAAGAACTTTCCATACTAATTCGTTCTAAATATTGATAGAAGCGATGTGGTTGCTGTGCAGTCTGGCGTTTTTCTCAGTTTGTCACATAGAAAACCTAACCTAGAAATCGCACAAATGTAATGATCAAGGTCTTTCTGACCCAGCTTCATAACATACCAGTGACGTTGCAGTTTATGTGTAAAACTGCCTGAATGCACAGCAAATACATGACATTTTGACAGTATTCAGTACAATTCAGTAGCATAATGTATGCAAGTTGGAACGTAACATGGCCTTGCCATAGCATTGATTTGTTGTGCGGCAGAATCGGCCCATAAGAGAAATATAAAAAAAATAAAAAGTTGTACCTTATTGACCTACGTTTGGATAAAGTATTTACTGCGGTATCTATTTAGATCAATCTAACGGATGGCAACAATTAAGTTGCTTACCTTTTGAAAGTTTACATGTTTTGAATCAAAATAATTTCAATATGAGGAGGAATAACATAAATTGTATCTTACACTGAACATCGCCTTTTTACAAAAATTGTAATAAAATTTATCACACAGAGATGAGATATTTGGGTAGCCATCCGTAAAACCGACCTAGTATTAAGTCAAAACAGCTTATAGGACTAGAAAAAAAAAATCTTATCCTGAATTTAATGATACAAGAACTAAAGTTATTCTAGTATAATTAGAAAATATAAAAAAGTATTCAAAATAGGATAATTACATTCAATATTTCTCAAGAAGTTATCTGAATTCATAAAGGGTAAGAGTTTATCAATTAATTTGATTCGAATCAATCGAACGAGGAAAAGTTCGGTTCGAGGCATCACTAGGTTATATCCGTAGAGTCGCCACGTGAATATTACCGTCATTAAAAAGGACATATACGACCGTATACCGTTAGGTTCATACCGTTTTATGATTTGCCTTATGAACTCTCGTGCGCGGGTACTTGAACAATCCGTGGTGATATTAAAACTTGGTCAATCATAAAACGCGACGCGGCATGTTTTCATAACTCGTAAAAACAAAACAATAAAACTGAAGGAATAGCTCGAATAACGTTAGCCAGGCTACCGAACACGAGTTGCCCAGGAAGTCCTTGCACCAGCATCCGAATATTAATATTTTTAACAAACCACCAAACTAAATATGCGCGAAACGATAATATGTGATTAGATTAACTTCAAGATTTTGTTGTAAAGAGTTTGAAAATAATTAACAGTAAGTGTGGGCATCTAATATAATAGCCACACAAAGAAGAACGGTTGACCATTGGGTTGCCTTCTCAGAAAATAGTGGTCTAATTCTTCAAGTAGCTTATAGAGTTTTTTTTTTAAATTCATTTAAGGCACAAAATATTTTGCTTGTTTTTCTCTAAACTACTCTTAAACTTTCTCTCTCTAAAAATTCGTTAGCCAGGCGACTGAACACGAATTGGCAAAGAAGTTCTTGTTGCAGCATCCGATTATTAATATTTTCAACATTTCAAACTAACTGAAAATGTGGTTAATAGAAAAATATATCAGACTGACCACTGGCCATGTATGTTTTGCGAAGTATATTTTCTTATACTAAATAATTTTTGAACGATTCAAAGGTAACGATATATTGTCGGAACTTTAATCTAAGTTTTAAGTTCAATGTCAAAAACATCAGTATACCCCATAATTACAAAAAAATCCTTTCCTGTATTGGATTGTTTTTGAAAATAAATCGCAATATTAAGAGTTTTTTATCCTGTTGTTCTATCATCTTCACCCAAATAATTTGCCTTTTATAAAAGTAAACTCAAAGGTTATCCGATCTATTGACTTAGTTTTACATTAGAAGGCAATCCAATGGTTGTTTTTTCTAATAGTGATGATATATTTTAACTAACTGCAACAAAGCTGGAAAAGCATTTTCCACTTGAATATATTTTAATGTGAAACATGAAGCTCACTACTACTTAATATGAAGTTGCAAGAAACGCGAGTTTAAAACCCTGTAATTATAAAAGTACACTTATTACCTTATGTAATCTTTTATTTAACTAATTTCGTCATTTAACTTCTATTAGAGGTTAAATGACTCAATTAAATTGAGTATTGAGCATTGGACAACAATATATAAACTTCGAATTAAACATACTATCAAAAGAATTTCCTCATAAAATAGGTAAAAGAAGTCCTTAGATTTAATAAAAAGTGTAACTGAAAGCTCAATGATCAAATGATTAGCTATTTCTTAAACTATTAGATTAGCTATTACTACTTTTAAAATATAAAATAGTAATAATAATTATTATAAAAATATAAGTGCATGAAATAGTAGTAAACAGATTATGTAAACATAATTTTTATTATTTTAAGTTTTTTAACGTTTATATCGAAATGTTTACAGTAAAGATGCATCTGATTTGATTTTAAATATCTAAAGAACAAGGCAAGTTGGTAAAATAATTCTTATTTTTAACTTACCGTGGGGGTAAGTTATTGTAATCGTCCAAAAATCGAAATTGAAAATTTTTACATTTCTCGACGTTTTGAAGGTTTCTGAACATTTTGGCATACCTCAGAAAAAATGTACATACATACACACACACATCCATTTTTTCTAAGGTGGATACAATTTTTCGTCCACGTTTTCGGGCGCACGGATCAACCGATTTGATTCCTATTGATAGGGAGATGTGCTGATTAGTTTTTGGCAATGGCAGGTCCAGCTGTTTCGGAGATACGGAGCAGAGAATGCAGAAAATAGGCGTTGCATGATCTAAAAAACATTCAATTCGTAATGACGGGGAAAAGTGGTGATTAGTTTTTTGCAAAGGTAGGTCCAGCGGTTTCGGAGATACAGAACTAAATGTGCAAAAAATGGCGTCCGATTTGAATGATTCAAAGAACTTTCTGCTTGTTTTAACAAAATAATTGCTTTTGATTTTTTTTTGTTTTTTAAAATATTTTTTTTTGTACATAGAAAATAATTCAAATTTTAATTGTAATTGTGACTTAAGTTCTAAAATACTTTGAACAAATATTTTCAACTTTGCAATTCAGTTTATATCATTCTTATAATTATTCGATAATGTTACAGTATTTATATTCATATTAAGGTATTTATATTTATACAGTATTTATATTTATATTTATATAATAATGTATTTGAAAACATTCAATATTCCTCGAACACTTCGTTACGGTACGGGAAGTTCCAGCAATTTGCCTTAAGGCACGATGCCATACACCCCACTAGTTTATTTGCAATTTGACCATTATTAAGAAATTCAGTAATTGTTCAATTAATTTCGAACAATAACTCTTGAGAAGACAATCCAATAGATATCTTGTTGTGACATATTTTTAACATGCTTAAATAATTGTTTGAGTTTTTTATAATGTTTGCAACAATAAAATAATAATAAAAGTAAATAATTAATCCATGCAATAAAATACACGAGAATTAAAAAAAAATTATAAAATATTTGTGTTAAATTGAATATACAAAAAAGCCATGAGTTGCTGAAAACCTGATGATTCATTAAAATGAAAATTAAGGATGAATATCTTATAGAAATCGCAATATTTCTATTGATTAAAAATCCAATTTCGATTTATCAGAATCCAGAAGCACAATTGTTTAATAAATAATTCCTTTAAGTAGGTATATGGGCGACTATAAGGGTTTAAGTCAGACTCCAAATATCATGCACGTGATACATAGAAAAAAATCACTTTAAAGTCGTTAGCTTAGGTCAAAAAGTTTATTACCTCGTGCTTAAGAGAACGTGGTCTCATTCTAAATTAATATGATTTCACATAAATTTTGTGACCGTTGTTATGACTTGTGGACTGATGTTTTACATGAGGGTTTTCTGTAAAGCGATCATGCCTATATTTATGTGGCCGTATATGCTGTCACTAAAAATAATGTCATAATTTTTATATTGGCATCTGGCCGTGCACTAATAAAAATACTATTATGGGTTGAAGGGCTTAGGTAACTATTAGTGCGCCCTGCAAGTTCTTGGAACAGTAGTAAAAATTGTAGGAATAAAAAATAATACTTAAAAACAGAAAAAGAATTTCAAATGATTAAGTAACGGATTAATCACTTATGTACGTGGTTATGATACTTATGGAAGCCAATCTTACTCCTAATCTTATGATCATTAACAATATATAGTAATAATTTTCAATAGAGTTTAGCGAGGCATAAAGCTCCAATTTGACTTTTAGCAATTCTAGTGTGAAATCTAAACCAAACAACCAATTCATCATTGTAAAAATATATTTTGCAATTTTTAGAAAATTTGTCACTTTGTGTTTTTTACCCCATTACCTCCATTACAGGGTAAAATGAGACAGACAGAGGGCAAAAAAATCCAACAATTTATTTTTAATTTTAAAGAGATTTTGCGGAATAATAGTTGCAATGTTTAATCAACAAGATGCAGTTTAATTATTAGGTTGACAACATGTTGACAACAAAATTAAAAATTATTATCTAAATAACATAATAAACAAAAAAAATATCGACTCTTACTACTATCTTAATAAGTCTTGCCTTGATATTTCTGTTGAATTTATCATAATCAGACTCATTGTTTTTATAAGTGAATAGAAAAAAGGCTCTTGTAAAATTGCTATATTTAACTTGAATACATTTTTAACTTCCGTAGGGTAAGTTATTGTAATCGTCCAAAGATCAAAATTGAAAATGTTTGCATATCTTCATGTTTTGAAGGTTTCTGAACATTTTGGTATACCTTTGAAAAAAGGATGTGTGCGTGTATATATGTATGGATACAATTTTTCGTCCACGTTTTCTGGCGCACGGACAAATATTCGTTTCCTATTGATAAGGAGATGTGCCGATTAGTTTTTGGCAAAGGCAGATCCAAACTTTTCGGAGATACGGTGCAAAGAGTGCAAAAAACATTCAATTTGTAATGACAAGGAGAAATGGTGATGGCAAAGGCAGGTCTAGCCGTTCGGAGATACCGAGCTAAATGTGCAAAAAATTGCAGATTTTGAGAAAAATAAGCATCCGATTTGTATGATTTAAAACACATTCTGCTTGTGTTAACAAAGCGATTGGTTTTAGAAAAAAACATTTTTTAATTTCCAAAATAATTTTTGTTTGAATATCGAAAGTAAATCGATTTTTTTTTTCTAGGTAAAGTTCTAAAGCTCACTAATATACTTAGAATGAACAATTTTAATTTTGCAATTCAGTTTATATGATTCTTATACATTTTGAAAAAAATCTTTCATTCTGAATTCGATTGATTAAGTTTTGTTTATTTATTTTTCAGTAAACATATATAAGTTACAGTATTTGAAAAAATAATCTATTTGAAAATATTTAATATTTCTCGAATATTTCTTTGCTGTACGGGAAGTTCCAGCCATTTGCCTTAAGACACAATGCCACTCACCACATGTTTTTCAATTAGAATTCACTGCATCATATATTAAATATTTATAAAAGTATATACACAAAAGCAGTAAGAACATCTAAGAAAAATATTGTTTCAAAATAAATTTTGAGCACTATCAGGAATCGTACTAAATTAAATATTTCAATATTCTGAAAATACAAAAAATTACAACATGTGTAGTCACTTCGGTGTACATCAGCTCTCCGTGTCAGAAGATTTTTTATAAGTGAAATCTTATACTTTTCTCGACACTTGATAATGTATCGATTACATCAGTGACCAAATTAAGCATTCTTAAGTAATTGATACTATATATATCAAACAAACCCTTCAGTTTTTAGTTAACCCTTCCTTGTTTCTTCCTTTCTAGTAACAAAATCTCAAGTTTTAAATTGACACGTTTAATTTTTTGACAGAACAGCTGGTTTACTTTAAATAAAACTGTCAACTTTCATCCCTAAACGCGTGACGTACTTTCTAAATACCGGTGCCTTTGTGTCTGCCGAGGGTGAAAGCTAAGTCAGGATATACCGTTGAAATTTTATACTTTCACTAGCGAATGAAGACACTTTTTAAGTATGAACATATCGAAACAGGAAATAATTTAGGATGAGTAGGTTTTGAATTGTGAATGAATTCCTGGCATTCTGAAAAGTATTTCTTGATCGTGAAAATTCGTATCATCGTTCATAAATATCATGAAATTAAGATTTAAAATGTATTAGAAGAAGTCATTTATAAAACTAGTTGTAAGTAAACCGATTTTTTTTTAAATCCGCCATTTTGTCAAAAATTATTATTTAGCTTATTGCTTCGTTCAATTACTAGATTCATCAATTCTCTAATAATTTTTTTTTGATTTTTTAATTTCAGATTATTCATTTCAGAGATAGTGTGGTTTTTCGAGAGGTACTCCCGCAGATCTGCTGTAACTTTGAGAACTTTATTTTTAATAAATATTTTTATCTGTAATCATTTTTAAAATTTAGTTAAAAGATGAACTATGAATTTCGTATTCATAGGTTGAATAGTTTTCACGGGAAAAAATTCAGAAAAATTACCTTTTTTTGACAGTTTAACTGTATATAACCTCTTAGTACAATTTATATGAACATCCGGATACGTTTAAATAATCGACTTTATCAACAAGAATCAGAATTAGCTATTTAGATAAAACTGTTCAACTGTTTATTTCCAAAAAAACTTCCCTTTCATTAAAAGCAATCTTTGCAACATACTTATAATATCTGTAATTGTACAATTTAAATTAATTTGTTAAACACATTTTTATTTCGGGTTTTAAAAATGTATTTTATTAAGTGTGGATTTAAACTGTAATCAGTAGCTACCTACGAATTGGCACACAGAATGTAAAATCGCACAAACATGCGGCGAAATTCTAAACTTTAATGATGATATAACAGTTTTTAACATAATATATAGTTGAAAGTTCGCAATTTTTCGTCAATAATGACCAACAATTGATTTAATCTTTCGCAGGTTTGCGCTTATGGGATTGAACACTGGATAATTTCTTTTTCGATTCCACGGTAACTTCAAACAAAGAAAAAATTGAATAAGTAGAATAAGCAATAAACAGAGCTGTTATTTACTAATTTGCACAGTTATTAATCGGTTAATTGTTTCTACTGATATCACATTGCAAAATAAATATGCTTTTTGTGTCTCCGTATCCCTAGTTAAGTTAGATTGTTTAATATAATTTATCAAGTATTCTAGATTTTATATAAATAATAAAAAATATAAATAATATATTATAAATTTAATTTCCGAAACTCGTTTTGGCGCCCCCTATGGCGTGCCTTTGACTTGCCTTTTCGGAAAACTAATCATTTCTTCATATCACTAAAATACCACGAACAAAATATTTTTTGAGTCATTCCAATCGAATGATCTGTACTCTCAAAACCTTCATGACCACTTTTGCACCTTCTGCGCTCTGTATCTCCAAAAATGCTAAACCTGCCTGCATAAACAGTAGGTCTCTCAGTCAAAGCCAAGCGAATATTTTTTGAATCATTCATAGCGATTGATCCTTGCAAAGGACATTTAAACTATCTAAGAAGTAAACTTTGAAAATTAAAAATCTTGGTACGGAGTGATTCAAAATAATGAAGACAAAATTTGTAATAATTAATATTTTTTTTATAAAAAATCTAATAATTTGATGTCAATGATCACTTTTTATCACCAAATGACACCTTTTTGGATCACCAAAAACTGTTTACATATTATAACTTGCTCAATATTAGATTATCGTCAAAATAAACTCAATTTTTTAGCTTCCCGAAGGAGAAGTTTATGTTTTCATAAAAAAATCCGATTCGCTAATTTTATGTTTTCTCGACGTTTCAAGCCATTTTGAATCGAATGAGACTAAATTTGGAAAAAGTATGTGTGAGTGTGTATGTGTGTGTGTGTGTGTGTGTGAACATATTTTTTGCCGTCAATCGACGTTTTCTTCAAAACGGCTGGACCGATTTCAAAAATTTAAAAGCCATTCGATGTATCTCGATGAGGACTATCGTTTGTCAGTTTTGCGCTACGATTGGCCGAGCCGTTTCTTTGTCATTTGGGAAAAAGTGTTAAACGTTTCGTCCACGTTTAAGCTCATACTACCGAATCGATTTTAAAAAATCAAAAACTGTTCAAAAGATATTAGTTGGGTGTGATACTGATTAGTTTTAGATGAAGATCTACCGAGCCGTTTTCTTGTAATTAACTGTTGAAAAAAAAATTAAGCCGATTTTTATGGAACTTTGTTTGGCGACATACATCATAGTCTTACATAACTTACTGAAATATTACGGCCTTACGACATGTAGTTTAATTTTAAAAGTTCATCAAAGTTTGAGAAAATGAGTAGTTTTTTGACGTTTGTTCAAATTAAAATTAGACGATTTACTTGGTATAACGATAGAGTACTTGGTCTTAATGAACATACTGAACCATCAAAGTGCTACGGAAACTGGTTCAATTAAAAAAATTGTTGATTTTTGAAAATTTGATTTTAGAAAATATTCTGAGTTAACGTGTTCGGCCGTTTACATACCTTTATCACTCATAAATTAATTTATTTTTTATTGATTATTTTTTATTGATTAAGTCGATTATTTACACATATCGGGAAGTTCATGTAACTTGTAACAAACTTGTAACAATACCAACTAGTTTTAATATTTGCCCAATAAAATGTGGAACATCAGCAAATATTTGTAGTACTTAGAATGTCTAAATCGAATACCATCAAATATGATGGAATCTTGTAGAGCTGTTATCCGAGAGAGGTCGTTTTTACTCCAGTCTTTCATTTCTGTGAGTAACTTCTAAAATCGTAATATTTTATCTCAAAAACCCACCTACATCGAATAGTAAAATAGGCAAGACCGCCTATTAGCAAATTCGCAAGCAAAATCTCTGAAAATCCACTTGGTCCGTTGACGGCGGAAATGATACGCGAAGATTCGTAAAGACGCGCGAAATCATTTGTGTCGGTGAGAGGGAAGAGCTGGCTGGTCTCGTGCTGTCGCTTTATGAAAGGGCCGAGCCGCGGACAATGTGCTAATGATTACGGCCGCTTTGATCTTCGAGCCGACGGCACCCGCGCTACACGCACGACGCACCACGGACGAAGAACTTACTTCGACTTCGGCAACTAATCCAACTTTGAAGACATTTCAACGTTTGAGGACGTTCGGACGAAATTTTGTCAAATCGACTATTTTCTGTATTGTGACCATATTTTTAACTTCCCGTTATAGTAAAAGCAAAAAAATCTAAAATGAAAATTTTTATATATCTTTACGTTTCAAAGGTTTCTGAACATTTTGGCATACCTTAGAAAAAAATGAATGTATGTGTGTGTGTATGTGTATGCGGATACAAATTATCGTCGACAATTTCGGAAACACCGATCAACCGATTTGAATAATTCGAATTGAAAAAAATCGAATCGTATTGATAAAGAGTCGTGCTGATTAGTTTTTGGCGAAGGCAGGTCTAGCCGTTCCAAAGATACGGGACAAAAAGTGCCAAAACGGTAACTCGATTTTTAAGAGAACGTAGCGTCCGATTTCAATAATTCAAAAAACATTACTTGTATTAACAAGGTGAAGAACTGATTAAATTTTTGGGAAAGCAGGTCCAGAGTTATGGACCTTCAATAAAAACAAGTTAAAAAAATGACATTTGGCGGTCAAAAATGTTTATTGGACATATGTACATCAAATTATCCGATATTTTATAGAGATTTTAATACTGTGTACACATTTTGTATATTTTTTTGGGGGGTTTCATACCAAGATTTTTAATTACGGTACAGAAAGTTCCAGCAATTTGCCTTAAGACACGATGCCGTGCACCCCACTAGTTTGTGTCTAAATTTGGGTGTCAACTTTAAGTTCTGCTCATCGGCAACGAGAGGGGGGGGGGGTGTCTTTATGCAAAATAACAAATATAATTTTAAACTACTAATATTAAAACATTTTTGTCGATTTATATGTTTTTTTTTTGTTTTTGCTGATTTTTTGTTTTCCCAACGTTTCAAGTATAAATCGAATATCACCAAATTTGGAAAAAGTATGTGTGTATGTGAGCTGTTTTTGATCTTTCTTCGACGTTTTCTCAAAAACTGCTGGATCTATTTCAAACATTTAGAAACCATTCGATATATCTCGATAAGGACCGTTGGTAAGTTTGCGCGACGATCGGATAAGCCGTTCCTTTGTCATTGGCTGAAAAGTGTAAAAATTTTAGGACATAATCTTTAATCAATTTTAAAATTGTTCGAAAGATATTGGTTGGGATTCGCGTTAATTAAAAAAATGTAAATGATATTTGTACTTATTATTAAAATCTTTATAAAATATCTGACAATTTGATGTACAAAAATTTAACCAATTCTGTATTCCGTCAACACATGTGGAATGTTTTTTGAATCATTCAAATCGGACACTCCGTTTCCTTAAAAACTGAATTGCCTTTTTTCGCACTTTTTGCCCCATATCTTCGAAAAGCCTGGACCTGCCTCTGTCAAAAACTAATCAGCTCGTCTTTCCATCAATAGAATTCGGATGTTTTTTTAATCATTCGAATCTGTTGATCCTTGTTCTCAAAATCGTCGACAGGAATATTGTATACGCACATACATACACATACACACATTCGTCCATTTTTTATAGAAACCTTTAAAACGTAAAAATATGCAAAAAAAAAATATTTTCGATTTTTTTACCCTATGAGAAGTCAAAAACACAGCTCACAATGCTAAATTTTAATAAAATTGTAATATATTATTAAATATTAAACGCATTTATCAATATGTATAGTTATATTACAAATTACAGATTTCATAATTTCTTCAGCATATGTCTCTTAATAAGTTTTTTCCAAGCCCGGATAGCTCAGTCGGTAGAGCATTGGACTTTTAATCCAAGGGTCCAGGGTTCAAGTCCCTGTTCGGGCGGTATCATTTTTTTTATTATTTTCTGCTTTTGATAAAATTATTTTTAAAATTGTTATAGTTAATTAATAATATAATATTATTTATTCTTATATATCATTATATACCTTATATTTTATTGATTTATAAATAAAATTATTCCTAGAATAGCAGATTGTCATTGACTTATATTTGCGGAATTGCAGGTATTTTTTCAATTCATCTATCTTATTTCAGAATTTATACAATAATAAAAATAAACATACATAATAAATATACTTTTAAACAGTTGGAAATAAGTCTGAAAACAACGAATCCCACGAAATCAAAGAGCATTATCGAATATTTTTAAGAGAAGCAGTTTTCTTTACATATTGATAGTATCTACCTTTACTATTTAGTTAAACTAGTAATTTATGTTATTTGATACCCGAATAAAAAATATATCGAAATGAGCATATGTAATACGTAGATTAGATAAAGGTCACATCATAGATTATTCCTGAATGCTGACCATTAATATATCAAATAGCAAATACTCGTATATCTTGTGTAATTGGTTTCAGTATTCCGTACAATTTAGGCGCAAATATTGAACAGTTTTATAAAGTATAAATTCACATAAGAAGACGAATTCAATAATACAATTCAAATAAATGTTTCTGTTAATACTTTCAATAAAATTAAATATTTAAAATCCATTATCATATAATTATCATAGACAGTAAATCACGATAGTAAATTGAGTACACTATTGGTTTTTACAATAGATTATAGCTAATCTAGCTAAATAATGTCAGCTTTAAATATTCTATTTACCAAAAATGGTATTTTTATAAAAAAAAATTAATATCAATCGTCCATCACTTTATTTTCCCTGTGTACTAATATCAAAACAGGAATAGAAGATAATTGAATGATTAAATAAATAAATAATAGAATATAATAATAAGAATAAAATATAAATTGTGTAAGTTATTAGGGCATTATAAGAAGAAATAGTTAATTAGTTGATTTATGCTACAACTCTTTTATATAATTTTTAATTTAAAAAAAAAAAAAAAATATAAATTGTTATAATGTTTACAGCACACGTTGATTTTATATGAAAAAAAGAGAAATAAAATGACATCAAAAAAATTGTAAAAATTAATTCTAATTTTATAACAGCAATAAGCTTTAAACCCAGCGGTCAATATTTTTTTTATCTTTAGACTATCTAATTTTTATCTTTAGAATATCTAATAGCGTTGCCGTGTATATGTTGCAGCAATGCCCACAAAAAGCTAATTTCACTTGAGATTATATTTGACATCTAATAACCCCAAGTGGAAATTCGATGTCACTGCTTGATATCGAGCTGCTCGAGTTTAGAATCGAACCGGGTATAGTTTGTGCTAGACCACGTTTTTAGTCAATACGTGCTTTAAGGCAAATTGCTGGAACTTTCCGTACGGTAATATTCGAGGAAAATTGAATGTTATCAAATAGATTATTATAAATACTGTAGCTTATTTTACAGACAAAATATAAGAGAAGAGCTTATGAATTGGACGACCACGTTTATATATGTTTACAAAAAGGTAAATAGACAAAACTTAATATTATTCAAAATTATAGTAAAAAATGTTTTTGCTAAAAACTGATCAGCACATCTCCCTATCAATAGGAATTGAATGTTTTTTGAACAATTTAAATCGGTTAATCCGTACGCCTAAAAACGTGAACGAAAAAATTGTATCCATATACACATACATGTCGTACACACACATCATTTTTTTCTGAAGTATTATAAAATGTTCAAAAACCTTCAAAACGTAAAGATATGCAAAAGTTTTCAATTTCGATTTTTGGACGGTTACCCTACCGAAAGTTAATTAAACAAAGTACTTTATTCCAAATAGAAACACAGTTTTTTTATTGAATATTATAGTGGCAGATTAAGTAATATCGCTAGCTTTAATATATTATTATAGAAGTAAGGAATTTATATTATTCCACTATATAAGTTAGAGAGCTTTAATGGAAAAATACATAAATATGTAATTTTATTAGAACATAAAATTTGAGATAATGAGCACGCTTATTAGATTGTCGAGAGTTTCCACGCATTGGTTTTTAAAAGGTTTCAGAGTTTGAAGGGAAGTGAAAAGATTTAAAATGATTTTTAAAACCATTTTATGTAGTTTTTAGAATCGAATGGCGCATGTAAACGCATTTATATGTATCCGAAATCCATAAATAACAGATATGATCAATACAGAAAAACCGAACCAGATACGACAATAAAATATTTTATACAGCGTTTGCGTCAAACATCGACGGAGGTTTATTACGGACGATTTTTAATACCGTTCTGCTCTGTACCTTGTCAACACCGAAGTCATTCCGCAGGCTCACAATATTGTAACAGTAGTCCACAATAACCAATACGAATTTTATGTGGTCATTAAAACTAGTTTTTTCATACTGTGACTAACCATAAGCGTTGCGGTTATCCTGTCGAACTTCTTGGATGCTCTCACAAATAATAAAATGCAGAAATCAATCGAGAGTTGACTTAATGTCAAGGGCAGATTGAAAATTGAATTGTGAATACGCTTTTTGTACGCTAGAAAAAAATACTGCCAGTAAGTTGATAGTGTATTTGTTAAATTGAATTCGTCTTAAAGTCGCACAAAAATTGTCTAGGCATTTGAAGTGATGAAATAGAGTCAGAAGTGCGTTGCCGGACAGTTAATTGCTGCGGGCTCGATGTCATATCCTGGCCACAAAACATGCATTTGGTTCAAGTTTATAACCCATATAATTGTTCTTGAATGCTATAGCATATGATATGCGAAAGGTTTAAATGTACTTACTTATTCTATTTTATTCCATTTTCTGTATCAAATTGTTATTTTACGTACCTCTTTATTTTTAACATGTTTATGTTTTTGCCAGAAATCTAATTTGCTAATTTTATGTTTTCTATGTGTTTTAAGTCATTCTGAGTCGTTTGATATCAAAATTGTACCTAGTTGTAATTAGCATTTTGCTTTACGGCAAATTGCATCAACTTCTCGCTAAGTACACATGATCATCTTAATCAATAAGAATTGAGATTCAGGTATTTAGATTTAGGTAATGTTTAACTGTTATTTCTAAAATAAAATTCTCGCTTTCGCTAAAAAGTAATGAATTCGATTTCCAAATGATGTTTTTCCAATTTGAAACACATATTTATATGTCTTTATCAAATAATAATTAAATTCTACAAAAAAATCATAACCTCAATGATTATTGCAATGTTGAGTCAAAAGGTTAGTAAAAATAAAAAGTAAAAATGAGATATACAAATACAAATTTAATATTTGTAGCCCCTTCAGTAACAATAATATAGTTCGGCTAAACAGGAACAAAAACTAATACAATGATTTTCAACTGAAGAAATATAATGACTCAGAACATAATAAAGATATTTGCTCAAATAAAGAATATGAATGCAAAGTTAGAATATAAAATAATAATCCATCATCATCACGAAAAAATGATTTGAAGAAGAATAAAATTTTTTACAGCATTAAATGATGACACTTGTGTCATGTGTCATGGAATTGGTATACCTCATTATGATAGTTAGAGATGATTAGATGATTTAGTATTAATTTTTTATGATTTAGTTTTAACAAAAATATGATTTAAAAGTCGGTGGATGAAATTCGGCTGAACTGACAAGAAACAATTAAGACAATATTTGAGCAATACGTTCATAAAAGAATTAGCTGCACTTTGTTCTTAATAAATAATGAAAGTAAATAGAGGTAATTAGAAGTATTGTTACAATTTATATTAATAATCACAATATTTCCAAATCATAACCTTCTATTGTTTTTACTTCAGCAAAACTATATTTAAAAATTCAGAGACTAAAATCTTCTTTATTGTCTAAAGTGTAATTCGATGAAGAATTAATATGTTTTTGGTATTGTTGAAAGGACTACCTAGCTGTCAATAACTTGAAAATAATGAATATTTTTAGAGGTAATGTTACAAAAAATTTAAATCAATATTATCAATAAACAATTTGTAGAAATTGTTTCTAACCTGTTTGGTTCTGTTTTAGATACATTTACAAACAGAAAGCAGTGAAATGGTTTCAATTTGATAAACAAAGATTGCCAAGAATTTTACACAAGACTTATTTTCAATGGTTAAAATTTTATAATCAAAATAAAACAGTTAATTCCATCCTGTTAAATAGAAATTTGTTAGAATTGTTATTTTTTGTTTTAGATTAATCAAATTTTTAAAATACAAATTTATATTCTGTAGTTTTGTAATTTTAAGTATATGTTATGTAAATTTTGTAAATTCTTAATTAAAATATGAAATAAAATTATTATAAAAAATGGTTTTTATATTTACAGCAAATTCTATTAAATTTTTAAGTTACATCAAAGACACCTACATGTTAATTTTGTAATTTAGAAACGTAACAAAAACGAAACCGTTCCGTTTTCGCGCAAATTGGAAACGTTACAAAAACGAAACCGTTATGGTTTCGCGTAACAAAACAGGCCGTTACGTTTTTGAGGCGGAAATAGATACGTCTGTGTGCCTCCTAGGTTACGTAACCGCTATGTTTCACGTACAACTTGTTACGTTCTATTAACGTTTTCATTACGTTTTGTGGTTTACTGGGTATAAATTAATTTGTGAAACGGATGAAATGAAATGTTAACGCGGTTCTAACAATGTATTTTATTTAAGTGTGGACGTAAACTGTAATCAGTAGCTACCTACAAAACACTGATATGATTCCAGATTCTGATTTGAATTGCTTATGTGGGGAGCTTGGACAAAAATCGCTTTTTTGAGGAATTTTTAGGGAAGGTAATAAATAATTAATTGAAACGAAACTTTCAGGTTTTATTGTTATATATTTCAACATTCTTCTTAATTTTTTTCATTAAAATATATGTAATAACATGCCGGGTACAAGCATTTTGCCGATGCAGGTGTGTTATTTGGAGGAAACGATGCAGGTCACAATTTCACCGAGAATCTAAATTTTGATGAATTTTTATAATTCAACTGCTTATCGCAGGCCTATAATATTTAGTATGCTATTTCAGATAATCTATTTTTATACAAAGTTTCATCAAAATCGTCAAAAAATCTTTAATCAACATTTAATTACGAAGAAATGGTCGTTCCAATCTTTATCTTTGCTAATTTTATGTTTTCTCGACGTTTGAAGTCGTTCTGAATAAAATGAGAACAGAAAAAAGTATGCGTGTGTGTGTATGTGAGTTTATAGTTGCTCTTTCGTCGACGTTTTCTAAAAAATGGTTGGACCGATTTCTACAATTTAAAATCTTTTCTACGTAACTCGATGAGGACTAGCGATTATCAGTTTTGCGCAACGATCGGCCAAGCCTTTTCTATGTAATTAGTAGAAAAGTGTACACATTTTCATCCACGTTTTAATCCTCAATCTTGAACCGATTTTAAAAATTCAAAAACTGTTAACAGATATTGATTGGAAATCAGGTTATTTTTATGTAAAGATCCGCCGGGTCATTTTTAACTTCCCTTAGGGTAGTTATAGTAATGGGCTGAAAATCGAAAATGAAAATTTTTGTATTTCTCGACGTTTTGAAGGTTTCTGAACATTTTGGCATACCTCAGAAAAAATGGGTGTGTGTGTGTGTTTTGTATGTTTTGTATTTTTTCGTTCAAGTTTTCGGGCGCACGGATCAACCAATTTGAATGATTCAAAAAACATCTCATAGGGAGATGTGCTGATTATTTTCTGGCAAAAGCAGGTCCAGCTGATACGGAGATAAAGAGCAAAGAGTGCAAAAAATAGAAATCGAGTTTTTGAGAGAACGAAGCATTCAATTTAATTGATCTAAAAAACATTCAATTAGTAATGATTGGGAGAAATCGCTATTAGTTTTTGGCAAAGGCAGGCCCAGCCATTTCGAGCTTATACAAGCCGCCACAAGCTACTACTTGTGGGATGATTCTGCTGCACAACAGATCAATGTTATGGCAAAGCCATGTTACGCTCCAACTTCCATACATCATGCTACTGATTCAGTAGTACAGAATCATTGAGGCGTTAAGTGACTGCAATGTCACTTGTATGTTATGAAGCTGGGTCGGAAAGATCCTGTTATCTAAGATCGTTTTTAGACGTGTGAAAAGTTCTTCATAACATAGTCTTGCCATAACTTTGGTCTGTTGTGCGGCAGAATCGGTCCATTGTAGTTATACATGCAATTTATTATTCATATTGAAGAGAGTGCCTGCTGCATATGTCGTCGAAGATAAAATATAAGGTCCGGAAGAAATAGAGAAAAATACAGGGAATTAAAAGCCGAGGCATAAGACTAAGAAGCGTGGAAGCAGAAATTTGGAAATGAAAATAATGATAGTAATAATAACAGTACTTCTAATATGGAAGATATTTATCGTTAGTAGTATGGTACTAGATGGGACCTGAATCAGAGGTCCCGGGTTCGATACCCACTTCGAGCAGTCTATTGTCAGACAGCAGTGACAACGATTTTCACTTGCAAATATAGATAGTAATATGTTTCCAAGTGAGAATAGCCCTCACCCGGCATTGCTGCAACAATAAAAATACTCGCTCTATTACAGAAATTGTAATAATAATATATCATACAGAGATGTGACAACTGATCGGGTTGCCATCTCTCAAACAGATTAGTATTAAGTCAAATCAGCACAACAGCTTATAGGACTATTAGGTTCTGATTGGTGTTAAAAAAAATAATAAAAAAAGTATGGTAGTTTTTAAAGAACCCTTTCTCTCTCTCTCTCTCGCTACAAGCAAATCTATAGTAAAAATTCCTTAAATTTTAGCATTTGAGTGATCAATATATATTCCTGCACCATGTAACAAATATCCTCTTACGAAATTAGATTTCGTCGTCCTGTGCGCGTTATGCGGACGCCGCATAATAAACACAGCCGATGCGGTTCCCGGTTGCCGGCCATCAAACCGCCGATCAAACATAATCGCGATCGCTGTGTTTTATTTAAAACAGAGACCGTTCGACTTAATCCAAACTTTTATCGCGCTTTTCGACTTTGAAGACGACGCGCCAAACAGACAACTTGTTCAATAAACGGACGCAACTTATAAATAAACATTTCGCGTGGCTATTAGCCTTTGCAACATTTCATTGATTATACTCAATCAAAGGGATAATTAGGCGATAAAACTTTTGATGGGCGATACAAATATCCAATGATACATCATATAATCAGTTATTACGGTTGCAGTCTGCAACACGACTGAAACTTCGGGAGTTTAGGTTAGTTTTTAATTCGATTTGTTTTAAATATAAACAGAGCGTAAAATTTTAATGGCTGTTAAACTGCTATTAGGTGATTATACGAATGCTGTAAATAATTGGGTCAATTTTAAACTAGTTTTAGCAAAACATTTTTGAGTATTTTAAACCCAATGAATTTTATTGCAGTCGTAATTACATAAAAACTATTCATGTTAACAAAGTCTGAGAAGTATTTAGAATATAAATATAAAAATATAAAGAATTTAAATTTTTAATCTAACAATAAGTCAAATTCGCTTGATGAGGAATCCTCGAAATTTATCAAGTATAACAAAACTATAAGATTATTATGCAATAAGCACTTAAGATTGAATCCATCCATGACCTGATTACTTATTTCTTTTATTATTATTATTATTATTTTGAATATAAACTAGTGGTGCATAGCATAGTGCCTTAAGGCAAATAGCTGAAACTTCCCGCACCAATAATTATATTATTTAAAAAAGATTCCATTTTATTTCAGGACTTTGAAAAAAAATAGATTTTTGAAAATTTTAAAATTTTTGTTAGGAATTGATCTTCTTGAAATTTTGAATTTTTTTATACTTTAAATATTTTGGAAATTTTGAACTATTTTTCAAAACGACCGCGATACGTTATCTGCGTAAAAACGAAATATTTCGAGGGTGCCGCATTGGTCAAACGGAAAAACATTGGTACGGAACCCATAGAAATGTAAACAAAATTTGTTATTATTAAAATATCTATAACATATCTGATAATTTGATGTGCATATGTCTAATGATCAGTTTTGTCCGCCGAAGGGCTTTTTATTTACTTTTTTGAAACCGCCAGACCTGCCTTCCCAAAAATTTCACCAGTTCGTCATTTAGTCAATACAAATAAAATGTTTTTTGATTCATTCAAATCAAACGCTCCGTCCTCTCAAAAATTGAATTATCGTATCTTCAGAACGGCTGAAACTGTCTTTGCCAAAAACTAATCACCACGTCTCCTTATCAATAGAAATCGAATGTTTTTTGAATCATTCAAATCGGTTGATCCGTGTTGACACACATACACATACATCTATTTTTTCTAATTGTAAGGTAGGTATGCCAAAAAGTTCAGAAACTTATGAAACGTAAAGATATGTAGTATGTAAGTGTAAGATTACATTTTTTTTTGCGATTGCTATAACTTACCCTACGGGAAGTTAATTATTCTTTTCACTATTAAAGCGTAATTATAATTCAATTATAGTTTAAGCATATAATCAGCAATATTCTTTATTGTGATATACCAAAAATTGTCTTATTCAGTACAAACGTGCAAACTTGGAAGATTTTTCACATTAGTTTGCAATAGTTAGAATATTTCTGAACAAATTTTTATTGTCATATTTTTTCAAACTTTGATGAATTTTTAAAATTAAACTACTTGTCGTAGGGCCGTAATATTATAATATGTTCTTTTGGACCATGATATCTATCAAAATAAAAAGTTCCACATATTTTTCGGTTCCACGAACGATTCGGCCGATCTTTGTCTAAAATTAATCAGCACGACTCCCAAATAATATCTGTCGAATAATTTATGAATTTTTAAAATCGATTCAGAATTTTTGGCTAAAACATGGACGAAAAATTTTCACTTTTCTGTTAATTACAAAGAAACGGTTCAGCCGGTCATATCAAAAATCTAACCAACGCGAGTTTTCTCGAATGGTTTTTAAATATTTGAAATTGACTCAACCGCTCTTGAAAAAACGTCGATAAGGGATCTAATTTTAATAAACGTTAAAAAACGTTACTAATTTTTTCAAACGTTGATGGATTTTTAAATTTAAACGACTTGTCGTAGGGCCGTAATATTTTAGTATATTATGAAAAATCATGACATCTATAGCAAAAAAAAATCTTAAAATTTGTCGAATTTTTTTTTCAACAGTTAACACAAGAATCTTTACCAAAAACTAATCAGTATTTTTCTCAACTATGATCTTTCGAAATTTTTAAAATCTATTCGTATGCGTGAGAAATATTTGATAATCTTCTTTTCATAAAAAATGCTATCTTTGTTAAAGTTTCGGCGTACCGTGCTTTCGTAAGGATCGCTGATAGGGATGTGCGTTCGAGCGCGTGTTACGATATAAAGCGTGTGTTTCGCGTCGGAGTAATAATGAAGCGAGCTTCCTGCTCGCGACCCCATGACCCTCTGACCCGCGCAAGGGGGCGCCCGCCAAATGGCCCGTGCCGTGCGGCCGTGCCATCGCCCGTACTATGGCGAACGCGAAGAATCGATGCCATTGTGCGGATCATATCTGACAGCAGATTCTCGGCCGCCCGTTAGCTGCTCGCTTTTTAATTGAAATCGCCTTGCCGATTTTTTAAACAGTCCACTTGGATTTGTTGGCCTCACTCGTTTTATTTCGTGTGACCATAACTGACAGAGATACATATGAAAGGCCAGTAATTTGCAGGCGTATATATGTGATTAAGTATGAGATCCGAAATACAAGAGGAGCAGATAAGACGATGTGTTTACCATCAAAATTAATTTGCTAAGAACATTATTTGATTCAACGATAGACACAGATTATTTAATATCATTATTAAAATTTGCAGATTTATTGCCTCTAATTTTTTTTATTATTATTTTTGAACAGCAATCAGAACCTAATAGTCCTATAAGCTGTTGTGCTGATTTTCACTTAATACTAGTCTGACAGATGGCAACCCAATCAGTTGTCACATCTCTGTATGATATATTATTATTACAATTTCTGCAATAGGGCGAATATTTTTAATGGCGCAGCAATGCCGGGTGAGGGCTATTTTCACTTGAAAACATATTGCTATCTATATTTTCAGGTGAAAATCGTTGTCAATGTTGCCTGACAACAGGCTGCTCTAAGTGGGTATCGAACCCGGGACCTCTGAAACAAGTCCCGTCGCTCTTAACCGCTTACCTAGGGCGAGCCACTTCTAATTTAATTAGATTAAAGCACCTCCTAAAACCTCTAGTGGTGCACAATATACATTATGGGGCGTACATTAATCACGTGAGGCTTCAAAAAAGTGAAGAGTTGACAAAAAATCACAAAATATCACGTGAGGGAGAAAGGGTATAGTAAGATATGAGGTATTTATTTTTTACCCGAATTTGAATAAAAATTCAAAAATTTTTCATATAGATAGCAATATATTTCCAAGTGAAAATAGCCCTTGCCCGGCATTGCTGCACCAATAAAAAGTCAGCCCTATTAGATTAAATCTAATAAAAAAAAAACATCAAATATGGATGGATTAACCATTGGGTTACCATCTAAAAAATGCGAAGAAAGGAGAAGTTTCAGCCCAACACCTCATAGGACGTGAGGTTCTGATTGCTGTTAAAATATATACATACATATATAAAAAAAATCAAAAAAGTAAACAAAAACTCCATGTTTTTCTAGGTACTAAAAATAGTGATGTTCGCTGGGGGAGGGAGGTAAATGTAAATATCACCAAGGGAAAGGAGGGGTCAAAAAATCCATTAAAAATTGATCACGTGGTTAATGACCGCCCCCTTAATTTAATCGACTTCTATCCCTATAATTGTCTATTATCTTCTATATATATAAAAATAAGTCGGTTTTTCCTTCCTGACGAAATAACTCCAGAACGCACGAACCGATTTCGACAATTTTGCATTCGTGGGAAAGGTCTCGGGCTCCGCAAGGTTTATAGCTAAGAAAATTAGTTGTGCATGGCATCGTGCCTTAATGCAAGCTGCTGGAACTGCACGCACCGTAATTAAAAATTCGAGTAATAAAAATAATCAATAACTATTTTAAATAATTTCAAATAGATTATCTTCTATATATATCTAAAAATAAGTCGGGGTTTTCTTCCTGACAAAATAGCTCCAGAACGCACGAACCGATTTCGACAATTTTGCATTCGTTGGAAATGTCTCGGGCTCCGTAAGGTTTATAGCTAAGAAAATTAGTTGTGCATGGCATTGTGCCTTAATGCAAGCTGCTGGAACTTCACGCACCGTAATTAAAAATTCGAGAAATAAAAATAATCAATAACTGTTTTAAATAATTTCAGAAAGATTATCTTCTACATATATAAAAATAAGTCGGGTTTTCCTTCCTGACGAAATAACTCCAGAACGCACGAACCGATTTCGACAATTTTGTATTCGTTGGAAAGGTCTCGGGCTCCGCAATGTTTATAGCTAAGAAAATTAGTTGTGCATGGCATCGTGCCTTAATGCAAGCTGCTGGAACTCCCGCACCGTAATTAAAAATTCGAGTAATAAAAATAATCAATAACTGTTTTAAATAATTTCAAATAGATTATATTCTATATATATAAAAATAAGTCGGGTTTTCCTTCCTGACGATATAACTCCAGAACGCACAAAACGATTTCGTTTCGTTTATAGCTAAGAAAATTAGTTGAAAATTTGCGAATTAATTATGGATTCACTTTCATTTACTTAGAGAAGTTCAACTAAAAAATACTTCATTTTTGTAATCGAAATAAATTCATTACTGTTGTATAATAAAATTAAATTTTTCCTTTTCAAATTTAAAACAAACAAAAAATTTCTTCATCTTTCTCATAAAACCATCTGGTGGCGAAACGGAGTTCGTCGGGTTTGCTAGTTTTCTTATATATATATATGTTAGCAATCTTTGATTAATGTGTTAGAATAAATAGATTGTTGAGTAAAGTTGAATAAAAAATAAAACCTTATCCTCTTTAATAATATATATAGAATAGAAATAATTCCATTCGAATATGTAAAAATTAAAAATTCTGATGTAGAAAAGCAATGCAAAATTAATCAACTACATTTTATAATATTTTAGATTATGTATCTCACATTGAACCTTGTGAAAATCACACAAGAGGATTACTACCTATACTATACGAATATTTTATATACATTTATAACATATCAAACATTTTTTCATAATTTATATTCAATACAAACTATATTCATAGTTATTCAAAAAAGCAGAGTTTTAACAACAGGTTACACACTATGCCAAAATATATATTTTTTGCCAACTACATATGTTTGAAAATATATAGTTTACAAATTCTTTAATGATAATGAAGGTTTTTATGACGAGTTATCACAAGGTCAGATAATTTTAAATCCGTAATCTCATTGCTGTTTGAATTCATTAATTTCATAAACCAAACAAAGATTTCAATACCTTTGCGAAGTAAGTAGTAAATTTTGTCTTTTTCAAATCAAGAAATAATAAACCCTTCCGGAAAACTGACGACTGAATAATGTAAAGATCTCAGGTGATCATGATCAGTTGATGTTTCTAGAAACTCGTTTAAAATCAGAAATAAAAGAAATTTCTTACAGTAAGGAACAATGATGGATTCAATAATTTTGCAATCCGACGAAATAACAGCACGCATTTTATTATTAATACATTTATATAGTGCCATCGGAACTGCCAAAAGGAGTTTGTCAAAATTAATACTAATGAAAAAAAACTACCAAAAAACTTCAAGACAAAATAGTTTATCAGACGCAGACCTGTAGTTGTTGTTCATAGAGGCAAAAACTTTAGAAATACTAAAAGAACCTCATTCAACAAATCGGTTTTTCGAAGAAAGGCAAGGAAAATTAATGTTGATAATATTAGGAATTATTTATAAAAAAGATCAGAAAAATTTGTAAAAAATATTTACCCTTGTTCAGATGGGCCTAAACAAGTTTTTATACGGGCCCCGCCAAGGCATGATACGCCCCTGATATATATATATATATATATATATATATATATATATATCTATATATTTATATAGGCGACTAAAAATGCTTACAAATGTAAATAAATGCAAGTAGTCGACTTACCTTCCGATGCACATATTTGTTTGATGTCTGGCATCCGGGAAATGATTCATTTAGCGTTGGTGTGACAAACCTATAAAGAATTAATATATGATATAATTAATTCAATCGTTATCGATAAAAGTTTTGTTATCAGAGCGATGCTACATTGTATCTACCTTTTTTACTTGTTGCACCTTTGCATGTGTAAATAATCACATAAATTATGACGCCGACTAGACGTTACGTAAATAACATGAGCACACTTTTAAAAAATTAAAGTCAATTTGTAGATTGTCAATTGTGAAATATTGGCGTTTAGATTCATACCGTATGAAAAGATATTATGTCAGCAAACATCCTACAATTTATTTTAGAACTAATTACGTTTGTATAACGATCAGATTAAAAACAACTTTATATTCTACTTAAAGCAGTAGTTTCCAACATTTTTTGCACCGCGTCCCCCTGCTCTAATAAAAAAAATTGTTGCGCCCCCCTTAATTTTTGCAACAATTTAACAGCCTGGTGCCCCACTGAGGAGACGCGCCTCACAGGTTGGAAACCGCTGACTTAGCTAAAGTACCTAACATAAAGTAACTTGGAAATAAATCAATAAATTTTTAGTAACAAAATATTTTTTATGTATAATTACACATAATAAAATTGATTGAACTTTACATAACCCAAAATTTAATTTTTACCAAAAATGTATATACTTATATATACTAAGATGTTACGTAATTATTTCTGAATTCGTTTTATACAAACCGAAATTGAAATTAATTTTTTATAAATCAATATATTACCTTATCATAAAAATATTAGCATTGCATTCTATTATTGGGTTATTGAAAAACTGATAGTTTAAAAAAACACATAATTCTAGTAAAAAATTATCATTATTCTATATCTATATTCTATATATCACATATTCTAGTGTAAAAATTATCATTACCGTTTTGGCAACAAAATAAAATTAAATTTCATAAGAAAATATTGTATAAATATGATTTTTAATATTAAAGACAAATTTTTAGTGTAATCTAATTATCAAAATCTCCATAAAATATCTGATTATTTTATGTGCATATGTCTAATGATCATTTTTGACCGCCACATGGCATTTTTTTTACTAGATCTCCGAAACCGCTAGATCTGCCTTCCCAATAATTTAATCAGTTCTTCATCTTGTCACTACAAGTAAAATGTTTTTTGAATTATTAAAATCGGACGCTTCGTTCTCTTAAAAACTGAATTACCGTTTTTGGCACATTTTGCCCCGTATCTTCAAAACGGCTAGACCTGCCTATGCCAAAAACTAATCACCACGTCTCCTTATTAATTGAAATCCAATATTTTTTGAATAATTGAAATCGTTTGAACCGTGTTCCCGAAATTGTTGACGAAAATTTGTATCTGCACACACACACACACACACACACGCACACACATACATCCGTTTTTCTAAAGTATGCCAAAATGTTCAAAAACCTTTGAAACGTAAAGATATATAAAAACTTTAGTTTTCGACTTTTTGCGATTGCTATAACTTACCCTACGGGAAGTTAATTAATGATAGATCTTTAAAATTCCAGCAAAAATTTGCTACAAAATGTAAGATAATTGATATAGATGAACATATATATAAAAAATCATTTATTTATTACAAATAAAAAATATTTAACATTTTTTATATAGATACACTAACTATTATATAATAACATTTAAGACATAACTATCTTTTAATAACAATAGGAAAAATATCATCTTTTAATTGTTATAAATTCAATAGATTCAACTAATTCATATATATGCACTCCTATAAATATCTAATCTAAATCATTTTACAGAATAATTTCATTATAATAACATATTTACATCATGAGATTTGCTCCAATTGTAACAGTCCTAGCACCTAGTACGTATTGACATGACCTTGAGTTGAGGTCGCATTCGATTAACACTGAAGACATATTTTGACACACGTGCGTTTTGGCACAACTCTAAACACTACTTTAAAGTTCTTTTTTTATTAAAATATAAATTTGGAAAGGCACTGTTAATTATTATTTTACATTGTTAATGTTCATACGTAGTTCCAGGACTCTGGCTGTGTACTGGGGTACCTTTGACCTTGTGTGTATGGGTACTGAGAGGACTGTGACGAATGACTGTAGTACCCAGAGTGATGACCGATGGCGCCCTGAAACAATTGTGAACAACTATGTAAACAGAATTGTCATTTTGTTAGGGTACGCGCACATTGTTCATTTTTAAGAACATATTGTAAAACTAGTGGTGCATGGCATCATTGCTGGAACTTCGCGAAAAAACTTCGTATCCGAACACACAAACACACACACATACAACCATTATTTTTAAGGCATGCCAGAAACCTCTGAAACGTAAAGATATATAAAAATTTTCGTTTTCGATTTTTTGCGTTTACCCTACGGGAAGTTTATATATCGTTTTTATAAGTTTTGGTAATATAAGAAATATTCGTTTCATCGTAGTCCAAAATCTAAAATTCCTTTAAAATATGTTGGAAAATTCGATCAATAATACAACATACAATCCTTTTAAACATTGATAAATAAATAAAATTTAATTGCAATCAAATTGTCATATAAAGAGAAAATAAAAAAAAAAATGATAAAAAAATAAATAAATCAATACATATAAAAGTAACTATAATAATTAATCGAGTGGACGCTTTCATAAAATCAAATTAAATGCTGAAATTGCTACAATTTACAGAAAAGATCACATATGGCACTATTTGATATTATGGTACAGTATGGTACAATTTGGAAAAAAACTAGTAGTTTATAGCATCGTGCCTTTAGGCAAATTGCTGGAACTTCCCGTACCATAATGAAATATTGGAAGAAAAAAATTTAGTTATAAAAATATTTTTTGAAATAAAATAAATGAATTAAAAAAATTTCTTTCCGCAAAAGCAACCGTTTCGTCAACACAAGCTGAAAGTTTTTTGAATTATTCAAATCGGATGACTTTTGCACATTTAGCTCCGTATCTCCGAAACGGCTGGACATGTCTTTGCCAAAAACTAATCAGCCCATCTCCCTATCATTACGAATTGAATGTTTTTTAAATCATCCAAATCGGATGCTAAGTTCTCTAAAAAAACACGATTTCTATTCTCTGCACTCTTTGCTCCGTATCTCCGAAACGGCTGGACCTGCCTTTGCCAAAAACTAATCAGCACATCTCCCTTTCAATAGGAATTGCATATTTTCTGAACCATTCAAATCGGTTGATCCGTGCGCCCGAAAACGTGGGCGAAAATTTGTATCCATACATACATACACAAACTTACACACATCAATTTTTTGTTATGTGTGCCAAAATGTTCAGAAACCTTCAGAACGTGAAGGTATACAAAAATTTTTAATTTCGATTTTTGGACAATTACAATAACTTACCCTACGGGAAGTTAATAAATCACTATACAAATTTTTAGATGAAATTAGAAGACAAAAATTGGTTGGGAATAATAAATATACATAAAATATAAAACTAATAAATATTGCTTTGACCAGTTAATTGTAGTGCTTCCATTGAACTGTGCGCATAGTTTTGTGTCATTAGAATCAAGGTAAATGTTATTTAAGGTAAAATGATACTAATTTATTTATTTTATATCGGCACAACCTCAAAAATATTGAATATCTTGAAATTTGAGATTTTTAAAAATTGCATTCTCAATAGTTAATCAAATAATTACACGCGTGACGAGTATACTCGTCAATACACAAAATTCTACCATTTTTCCATGACGCATATACTCGTCAATCCCAGTTAATTAGTTAAGCAATTAAAATTGTAAAACAATTGGTTAAAAAATCATATATTGCATGTTGAATAAATGTGCTTTGTACAAAGAAATAAAGAAGTAGATCAGTCGTGAACAATTAGAACTAATAGTTCGAAATTATGCAGTTGACATATATAGATGAGTAATAATATAGAGATACTCTAAAATCGATAAATATCAATACTTTAACACATTTTTGAGTAGAATTTTACTTATATACTACAGACGCCAGTATTTGTGATAATAATAACATTTAAAATATTCTTAATCAAATAAAGTTCTCAGAATTCTATTTTTTTAGAAACTTTATATTTAGAAATTTTAGGGCAAAACTTGATTTTTATAAAATTCCGAAATATCAGTAAACACAAAATCGAATAAATAATAAAAGCGTAATTTATAAATTTATTTAATCTCATTTTCTTTTATTATATTTACCTGAAGTTCATGATATCTCGAAACAGCCTCATGATACTCCGGATCATCTGGTGGTCCAGGGCGATAGCATCCAGAAGTGGTCGTCGCTCCAGGATTTTGAGGAGGCAAGGCATAGGGAGTACTCAAACCACCTGAATTATGTGGAAAATATTGGTCTAACTCAGCTCCATCTACTCCACCTTCAGGCACAGCTAAAACTTTATCCATTTCCGTATCTAATATTGAAAAATCTACTGGTGGTTCCATAGAACTATGTTGCTGATGAGATGATAATTGATGATTAAATGGCGGTTGATTGTGCTGTTGATGATAATTCTGATAGTGATGATGTATTGCATGTAGATTGGCGCCAGATGCACAGGGGGTAGTTGGAGGAGTTGGTGGTCCTCCGTGAGAAGAAGTTGGAGATGATTTTATAGAATTTGGGGATGACGGGCAAGGTCCAGGGGAGTCTTCCTGCTTCATGTGTTGGGATGCATTGCGGCTGTTGAAAGCTACAGCGTGTCCACCTGATACACCGGTCCCGCGGGTTGGAGGGGAGTCGCTCATTTTTCCACCTGGCTGTAAAGGGCACATAATTAGTTAATACTACTTATAGACTCAATATATAATGAATAGTTTGTGCAGATAAGCCTCATCAATTTCTTGTAAATCATCAATTTCTTGTAATTGTAACAGTAAAAATGTATAGTTTTCAATTATAAAACTGATTGGGATATTCTCATTTAATCAAATTAACGCAATTATGATGAGAACTAATCAGCAACAAACAATTGGTACTATTAGACTTTTATACGTTAATGATACATTTCTACGACTGTAGAAATTTTCAGTTGATAATAAAATTGGATAGCTTGGTTTTCTTTATATGTTAAGTTTTTTAATCAAATCTTTATATAGATAGTGTTTCAAACTTTAAGCACCTGTTTGCGCCTTCTTGGTTGATATTTATAGTCTGGATGGTCTCGTTTGTGAATGATCCGCAGTCTTTCTGCTTCCTCGATAAACGGTCTCTTCTCAATTTCGGTTAGCTGTCTGAAATGAAATAAATAAAAAATTAAATTTTTAACAAACGGTTTACGAATACCATATAAAATTGAGGCAAAACATGAGAGATAGAACATTTCATATATTCTTATATAAATGAATCGCAAAATGTGTTGGTAAGCGTATAACATAACAAACGCCTGGACCAATTTGGCCAATTCTTTTTTTAAAATGTTCGTTGAAGTCCAAGGATGGTTTTTACGGCGAGAAAAATCGAATAATTGCCAGGAAACCCCTAACAACAGCCCTTTTCTTTTTCTCATACAAAAGTTTTCTAACTAAAACGTAAAATCAATTTGAGCTTTATTGCTATTATATAAAACACTCACTGTATACTCCTTTTAAACCATTATTCGGATTTTGATAAATCTTTCTGAAGTTTGTTAAGGAAATTTTCTAGGATATATGTGATAATAAAGTACTGGGATGTATGTGCAGTATTGTAGAAATAAATGGAAAAAATTGCAAAAACCGACATGTTATTGTTTGCATTGAAAACAAATGAAAACTATCATCTGCCAAAATTTTCAATTTACTTATAAACAATATTAGAATATGTATAATGAATTTATGATTATGAATAAGAATATTCAGAAATTAAAATAATATAAGAGACAGTATATGTATGGCAGATTGAATGATACACATATAAAAAAAATAATTCACTTAAAATAAGAAATGAAGTATTAATCAGGGCCGGTCCTACGTTTAATGCGATGCATGCGAAAAATACGAGCGCACGCCTTAGAGGGCGCCAATACAAGATTCGGATAATAAATTTTCAATATAGTTTTTTTTTTCAATATATAATTTCTTTGCATCTTTTACTAATCTTCTCACAATATTTTTAAAATTCGTAGAAATCTCATTTTATAACAACAAATGGGAAAGTAGAGATGAATACATACAATTCGGCCCTCACGATATCGATTAGGAGAAGTTAAGATGCAAATTTGGATATCTTAAATAATGAAAAATTAAATTAATTTAATCTAACATAAAGTGCAAGTGTTATTTTATGGTAATGGTTTAAGTTAATTTGTCATACCGTTTAAAAGACTTCAATCTCCAATATAGCGTAGGAATTGAGACTCATCATTTTATTTGAAACAGTGTTACATTTAACATCGCTCATATTATAAATGTTAATGCATTTTGGCGTGAAGAGTAATTTGAAAAACAATAATTATTATTTTTAGGTAAACGGTAAATATTAGTATATTATATTAAAAAATTGTAGACATGGGTACAGGACAACGTCTGTCGGATCAACTAGTATTAAATAAATTATTATTATCTTGGCCAGTAAGATTTTCATAAGAATTTAATAAGTTTTGCTTTAAAATAGTAGTTACTGGTTCTATCAAGAAAGCAATGTAATTCAATAATATGTATATGTAGTTAACCAAACAATTTTGTTGGCACAGTTTTTTAAAGTATAATAAAGGAAGGAAACGGAAGAAAATGTGCAGCGTTTTTTTTTTGTTGACACTTTCATGCAGACGTCGTCGTCTGCAAAGAAGTGTCAACTGCATCTGATTGTGAGTTTTTTTATATCAGAGATAAAGAACAAAGTCGGTTATGATATTGAAGAACTATAAAACATATGCCAAGTATTATAAAACGTATGCCAATATTAAAATTGTATATTCGCATTTATTTTGTAAATTATTAATAGCAATATAAGCAAAACATAATATAGAAATCAGTCAATAAACCATCAATTTATTAGAATAAAATTCATTAATGCAATTCCAGTTACGAATATAACGAATACTACGAAATTTACGAATATTACGAAGTACGAATATAAATGTTATAGTTATACTTATACATAGCCGTTAAAAAATTACTATATTTATGAAAGATACTTTACTATACCGATCAGAATATAAATTAGCAAATATGTGCATTTAATTGTTTCAACTTGTACCATTTACATTTAGTAAAATTGAAGACTTCTGTAACACTTTTTTATTATTTTGTCCCAGATTTTTAACTCAATTTTCATATTTTGATATGAAGAAATAGAGATGAAGTTTCTTTTTAAACTGATATCATATGATGGCGCGTGCTTATCACAGGTTTTCAAGTCGACACCAGATGCACATAAATCTATAAAATAATCTAAATATACATATTGAGGCACGCGACACGATCAGCAAATAACTTGAAGATATCGTTAACAATCTTATAATAGTGATTGCGGAATCAATATTCTTTATTATCAATAATATCCTTCTCAGCTTAATACATACTTAAACTAATGGTGCATGGCATCGTGGCTTAAGGCAAATTGCTGAAGCTTCCCGTACCAAAAGTTAAAATTAAAAAAAAAAAATTAACTTTGAAAAAATTAGATTTTGAGAATATTGAATTTTTTTTTTGGCCACCGTATCTTAGAAACGCCTGGACCTGCCATATCCAAAAATAATCGTGCTGATTAGTCTGCTTATCAATAGGAAACGAATGTTTTTTCAAACATACAAATCGGTTGAACCGTGTTCACAAAATCATCGACGAAAATTTGTACACACACACATACATCCATTTTTTCTAAGGCATGCCAAAATATTCAGAAACCTCTTAAGATATATAAAAATTTTCATTTTCGATTTTTTTGCGATTACTATAACTTACTCTACGGGATGTTAATTAGATGTAAGTGGTATTTTTCCTTGAAGGCATATTGCACTAATTTTCGATACATAGAAATAATCCACTATTAGCTATTTGGATAGAATTTTCAACTTTCCCATTACTATAATTTACCCTACGGGAAGTTAAAACACCAGATGATTTCAGTATGATGAGATTAGTTGCGTAGAAGTTAAATGACTGCTATCGCAGTAGTCTATTAACTTTGAAATGGTTATGTAAAGTAACGAAATTTCTGTATTGATTTAGGCTACGTATAATGTTTAGTTTTAAATTTTCCTCTTATAAATTTGTCTGATTAGTTAATCGAACACAGTTATTACCACGTCATAATGATATGACAACAATACCGTCGACGATGGCAGATAAATAAATGTGGTCACGCACGATCTCGACTCTATATGGTCACGCTCCGAGGAGGTCTGTTCTAATTGTGCAGAGATTCGAGATAATAGATGGACGATGCTGATAGAGCACATTAGACAAATTTAATCAAATTCCTGGCATAGATATCATCAAATTATAAGTATGTTGGTACCATACTTCAAGACCAGTCAGATCCATTGCCTAGTTTCGAGATTCATTAATATGATTTATCGATGTAGATTGGCACCGTTTTCGTATTGGAGATAGCATGGTTTATGCAATTTGTTAACTTTACGAAGGAGAAATTTTTGTTGCCGCCAGAAATACCGATTTGCTAATTTTATGTTTTCTTGTTGTTTCAAATCATTATGCATCCTTTGACACCAAAACTTTGATTTGTCGATATAGATTGGCACAGTTTTCATATTGGAGATAGCATGGTTTATGCAATTTGTTAACATACCGAACGAGAAGTTTTTGTTTTCGCCGTTCTGGAGATACGAAGCTAAAGTGCAGAAAATAGAAATCGAGTTTTTGAGAGAACTGAGTATCGAATTTTAATTATCCAAAAAGCATTCAATTTGTAATGATTAGAAGAATTTATAATAATCTATTTGAAAACATTTAATATTCCTCGGACGTTTCGTTATGATACGGGTTGTTCCAGCAATTTGCCTTAAGCTACGATGCCATATACCACTAGTGATAGTAGTTATTATAAATATAGAAAATTTGCTTTAGATTTGTAAAATCAGTCCTATCAAGAGAACTTACTCCCTCGCCTAACAAACAATATAAACGAGAAAATTATGCTGGTATCATGAATTAATAATAATAATAATATTCAAAATAACTAATTTAATTTTTTACGACAATTTTTTTTATTGTGAAATGATATTTGCATAATGCAGGCTTTTCCGTGGCTCTTTGATAAAATTCAAACAAATTTAAAAACATCAAGGTTTCAGGTTAAATACACATCCCTGACAGTCTGATTTCAATCAGTAATTTGAGAATTTTGTTCTAAAAGCTAGAAGTGAAACTGGAATTAAATCAAGTCTTTATATGACTTCGGTGCACGATCTTTATTTTTATAATCAAATCTTTGATTTTTAGATTATAAATCTTTATTGTCTTTAAAATTAATTACTTGAATTTTAAATAATCATACTACATACTACTATGGATATTATATTCAGATTAATAAATATGTATAGCAAGAAAGAAGTAATTAAGTATAGCTTTCCTTTAAAGCTTTTAAAATTTATTTCTAATCCTTTAGTTGATTTAAGCTTTAAACCAAAGGTTCATATAAAAACATCTAAGTTTTAGAATGTGATGTGCTGTCAAAATACTCACGAGTATTTTATGAAACATCACTCCATTCGTCAGAAATTCTTTTACCAAGTGCATTACGAAGCAAAAAATTCTTTCTGATTATGAAGCCAAACTTAGCATTAAGTAGTAGAAACATGTTGTTACAAGATACAACGATATTTAACCACTGTTGCCATGGAAGATATTATTTGAGAAAAAGAAAAGTTCATATTGTTGCAAAAAAATCCAATTTATTAAATATATGTCTTCATTTTGAATCCTATGGGGAAAAATCGGATAAATTATATATATAAGAATGTGAACACTTTTAGCTTCATTTTTTTTTAAATCATTCGATATAACTTAATGAATCACGTTTAGTTTCGCATAATGATTAGCGTTTGTAATGAACAGGAAAATGTGAAATTTTTGGCCAACGTTTTATCAAAAATTCCTGAACCGATTTTGAAATTTCAAAAACTGGTCGAGAGACAGAGCTGGGAAATGCTGTGATAATAGTGATTGGTGAAAAACTACCTTCTTTATTTTATATTTATATGCTCTTACTTATTGTTCAACAATTAGCTCTTGACCGGTCATGTTCCAAAAACTAAACTAACACTATAACATCGAAGAATGAATTATTTTCCACGATCAAAGTGAAACACTTCACAAAGATGATTATTGCTAATAAAATTTATAATGGTTAGTTTAAAATTGAATTCTTACCTCCAAAGTTTTCCTAATGTTTTGCTAAGTTCTGCATTGTGTAGCTGCGGATACTGATCAGCCAGTCGTCGCCTGGCTGCTTGCGCCCAAACCATGAAGGCGTTCATTGGTCTTTTCACATGCAATTTTCGTTTATCTGATGTTCCTCTGAAAAAAAAAATATTGGAAATTAATTATGCTTGAAACAAGCATCTTGTAATCATTGAGAAATGTTCTGATTGTGTATTATATTTTGTAATATATTTGATTGTGTGTTATTATTATAATATATTTTTTAATCCAATAGGCAGTTTTATTATAATTTTATGGGATTATATATGTGTTGCTTTTTTTATTATATTTTATGTTGGTCCCATTTAAATCGTACTATAACAAATCGTTGGTGACAAATCTGCTAACAATTGATTTTAATATTTTAGGGCACCTCTTTTGTATTTTATGATGACATTTTTTTTTATTTGAATTTATTTTGTATTAACTAAATAGGTACATTAAATACAATTATTCAGGTATATCGATCTGAATTTTAGTGTTTACAGTCAGAAAATAAATCATCTACAATTTTTATTGGTGATTTTTTTCATTATATTGTGATGCGTTAATGATATTTTATATTGACAAATAATTTTTTTTATATAATAACTGTATAATGAGCGCTATCCAAATATATAATTTAACATAAACATTTAAAATTTAAGCTAAAATATTTCAGTAAGAATAAAGCAATCATTACCATTTTGTATTATAAAATAATGAAAAATATGTTAATTTATGGTCACTATTTTCTTGATAAAAATTCTAATAATATCATTCATAAATTGGAAGCTAGATGAATTTGATTTAATTTTCTTCCAAATTTCAATTTTAATTTGTAACCCAATATTTTTCACTTTGAAGCCAAGAATAACTAATACACATACGATTGGGGCTTAAAGAACGGCTGATAAAAAGGCCCACCATCGATATCTCAAAAACTAATGATGTAAGGAATTTCTCAATAACAATATTTGAAAGTTGAGAGCAAAATTTGTGTAACCAGCAATCATCTCGATTCTTACGACGTCGCTATCAGGAGATAAAGAGCAATGTTTGAAAATTCATAATGTCGTAAAGTATTTTCTTTCGTTGTTAGTTTTTTTTTGTGAGTACTATTATTTAGTTTACGAACTGACCTTAATATAATTTTTAAGTCAATATACATTATTCAATTGTTTTATACAATTTAAGTACTATGCATTATTCATTGTTATTTTTAAGTTAAACTCAACAGTTTTCTTTAATAGAACCTCTATGAAAGTTTACATATAGGTGGGGTAAAAAAAAACAACTGATTTTTTACTCTGATAAAAGTGTAAACAATATAACAATAGTAAATAAAAAGTAAATTAAGTTGAAAATTTTTTTTTACAAGAAATAAGTTATGTAAGTAAATATTTATTCCAACTCTGCTGATGAATGTTTCTGATAAAATACCAGATCCAGGTTATATACACTTTGTAAACAGTGTACCAATGGAATTTATAATTTGCATTACTTGAATATTGTAGTTATTATTCTATAAAATTCCTTTGAAATTTAAAATAATTTGACAAATTAAAAAAAATGGCGAAAGAAACCTTTTAACTATTAGGAAATAAGTGGGAGTTTTACTGAACATACTTTGATAGTTGTTTGTTTGATGCTAACCTATATATGATGTTTTACCAAATGTTTTACTTTTTTATTTTATACTTATTTATCTATGCTTTTATGAATTCATTGCCCTGTATAATTATACCTGGTAAATTTAAAAACATAGAAAATTTTAAAAACGATATTAGGCAACTGACTTACATTTTATAAAGAAAATTTTACAAAAAATGACAAATTAGAAAAATATAAAACAGGATTATTTTGTTACTTTTCTACATAAACTCTTTTTTACCGAACCTTACATTAATGATAGGTTAATCAATATATGATTAATGAAGTTCTCTGTATATTTATATTATAATTAAATACAGAAAAAGTTATCTCTAAAAATCAGGATCAAGTTTCTTCTTTTTCCATATCATCCTTTTCGATAAACTAACCTCTAGTTCGACGATAAGAACAGATTAAAAATAAGTTTCATCATAGTGTTTACGTCTCCACTAGGTATATCATCCTTCTGGTATCAAGTTTCCTACCTTATGTTTACAGAATGATCTGCTAATCGCTGAGAATATTGTTTACGGTTTGTTTATTACTCTTTTCGGCTACTATTAAAAGCTGTAGCATATAAATATCAAATGTACCGAGTCCTTCTTGTATTTCTACAAACGTATGCAAACAAAATAAAATCTTCTGGTTTATCGCGAGCATCACATATCACAAAGAAGACCGAGATTAAAAATTAATTATACCTTACACGTTTTAATCACTTCTTGAAATAATAGCATACTTGACTATTAAAAATTTGAAATTTATTAAACAAATATTTATATACATCTGAAAAATTATTGTTGTTCAATATTTATATTTTATTTAGATGGACTTTACCAAGTGTAAAGCTGAGAAAAATAGTATGGAGATTTGGATATTGTTGTTTAGTTTACGACTATCTAGTATAATTTGCTCTTATTAATATCCACTCTACTCTATTATTTATGAGATAAGACTTATGAAAGTGTTTATAGAGTAAAGCAATTTTCAAAGTTTTATTTAATTTTAGAATTTTCGGTCAAATTTTTGTAACACAATGTCACTTTATTAAACCAAATTGCAGTAAAGAGAATATTCAAAAAAAATTTCTTTATCTTATAGTTTTGTTTATCATAATTATATACGAGTAATAATAAACAATGTTGATAGCGGAAAGCACAACAAATAAATGTTATTCCTTACAAGAAGTGAACATTAAATGCACTTAATAAAACCGTAAGAAGTACGCACTATGTTTGGCGCCTGTTTTGCGAATTATGATGTCTTATAGTATTCAAAATCCGAATGACCTGTTGTTGTCTTATGACATTAAATGTTTACTTAGCATACACTAGGAACATAATATTAATTTTATTCTAAAATTCACAAAAGCGCACGCTTCCATCTAGTATTAAAAATTTTCTAACATCTGTAAAGTGCTTCTGAATGTAATGCAAAAATGTATGACGTAAATTCAAATCGTTACTTTTAAGAGATATGTTTGGTCAAATATTATAATTTGTTGTTTATAATGATTGATAATGAAAATTTGCATATCAAAATATGCTTCAAATTTTTGATATATTTAACATTTTCGTAAATACTTCGTGATATAATTATATTAATAAATAATGATTAATAAAATGTAAGGAAAACTCTGGTAAAAAAATAAGAGACAAAAGTCATTATATAAAAGAAATATAATTCTTTTCAAATAACATAAAAAATGTTATTCTTAAAATATTGAAGTGATATAGTTTTTTTAATATGAAGCAAAATTAGTTCAATACCATACTTAATTTTTTTCTTCTTGATTAACATATTTATTGTACTCATAAAAAACAATAACGAAATGTAAAATTCTTATAGAAATATGAACGGATGTATATAATATCAGAAATGAGCTTTTGTAAATATAATGAAATATATAAAAGATAATAAATCTTTTTTTTTTATTTTATTTTATTTTATTAATGGCATTTGACCGTGTAGTCATTTAGCCTCTTATTACAAAATAATATTTTACAAATTTATAACTTTCAGAGAAATATACATATTTTACAAATTGTTTACAACATAAGATGTTGACTTAATTCAAAAAACCTTAATAACTAATACTTAATAACTATAATTTAATGTTACATTTTTGTAAAAAATAAACAAAAATTTTATATATATTTTCATCATTAGTGGAAAAGGCTATTGTGGTGTTAATAGGAAAAATGAAATTATATTTATACAGTTCTTGTAGTAGGGATGTTCTTTGACTAGCATAGAGTTTGCACTTCCAGAAGATGTGGTCAAGATTGTGTATTTCCAAGCCGCACGAACAGAAGGGATCTTCTGCCATACCTATTCTAAAAAGATGAGATTTGCAAAATGTGTGTGCAGATCTAATACGATTGATAATGGTAATTTCGTTTCTGTTAAATCTGAATTTGGCAAACCATGTACTGAAAGACACTTTTGGTTTGCAAAATTTAAATAAGGTTCCTTTTCTGTCTTCCATATCATATTCATTTTGCCATAACCTTAATCCTTGTTTCCTTACCCAGCTTTTAAGATCAGTCACAGGAGCCTTTCTTGAAGGAAAAACTGATAAACAGGCTTCTTTTGCAAGTACATCCACATATTCGTTTCCACGAATGTTGGAATGCCCTTTTATCCATACTAATTTGAACTCAAATTTATTTGCTAAGATGCTTTCTATTTTGTGGATAGTGTCAAATATTAAAAAATTACAATTTTGTTTAGGATGGTTTAGAGCCAGAAGTGCAGATTTACTGTCAGTTAGGATTATGATAATAAATCTTCTTGTCTTGTTTATTGAAATGCCAAGACAATTCTGACCATGAGCATTTTTTTGCATTTTTATCCTGGCGAACCCCTAGACATCATATAATATGAAAAGATTTTGCCCATATACAATATTTTTATTTGATATCCTATTCAATTGAATATTCCACATCACATTGGTTTTTCAGTACTTGCACACTTAATGTTTGGGCATTAGTGCTTAAGAGCTATATTTTTTTAACTGATATCACTACTACTTGATATTAGGGTATACTTAGCGCTGGTTTTAAACAAACATTTTATGCTTCTTTTTAACTATTGGCGTTTAGAGTTTATGATATGCATCTCTAGAAAAATAAACTAATTCTACTCTAATTCTTAAAGGTATTTGTGGGCTTTGGTATATAAATCATGTACTCGAAAAAAAAACTCTAGAAATTACCCTAACTGTAAAAGTGTCACATGATTAAAATATTCAAACTAATATATTATAATATATATATAATTATAAATACCAAAACAGACCGCGGTATTTCCAAAAATATAAGGTCTGGTAATATGTAATATAACGGTGTTTTCTATTAGCACATTTGAAATAATCCGGTTTCATTTCTGTTAGACATTTTCATCTTAGACGTTAGACAAATGCTTATTGCGCCCATAAATATAAAAATAGCCGGAAGTCAGCATTTGCTACATATGGAATGCTTCTTGGGACAACAACGATGCTGTTGGTCATTTGACACTTAGGTATACATATTTCTTACATTATAGAAAAAACTAAAAATTGCAACACATAAAACGTTAAGGATAGTATAAAATACGTTAACGATGCATTTAAATTTCATTTAAAAATTAGATTTCTACAAAAAATATAAATCTTTTAGTAAAATGCTTTCTGATCCAAAAACTATAAAAAATATAAGAAAGTAGAAAAAATATTTATTCTTTTATAAATGCGAGATAAAAATGGATATAACTGCATTCTATTGGGTTTGCGAAACAATTGTTACTATGTCATCTTGTTCATTGCATTAAGTAAGTAATTTTGTCCAAAAGTGATCAAAAATAAATTAATAAAAATTCCATCAAATCATTAGTACTAACCAAAGTTAATTGATTTTAATGAAAATAATTACAAATAAGATTAAATAAGTCCCTAAAAATATGAGAAAACCACCCTCAAAATTATTTTGAAGACGTGATCCCGCTCAAAATCTGACGGAATTGTGGTTATTGCTTTGTTGCATTATACATTCGCAAAAATATTTCGACACGTTACGAAAACTAGACAATTTTTGAAGAACATTTAAAATGTTTTAATGTGATAGTGTTTTTTTATTTTTTTATTTCCATAGAAAATTCTAGCTTTCTTTAGTAATACATTGGGTAACTAACTTCCCGTTGGGTAATTTGAAAGTTTTCTGACATTTTGGCATACCTCACAAAAAATGGATGTATGTGTGTGTGTGCGTGTGTGTGTATAGTATGTATGTATGTTTGGATACAATTTTTCGTCCACGATTTCAGGCGCACAAATCAACCGATTTAAATGGTTCAAAAAACATTCGATTACTATTGATAGGAAGACGTGCTGATTAGGTTTTGGTGAAGACAGATTTAGCCGTTTTGAAGATATGGGGCAAAAGGTTCCAAAAACGGTAATTCAGTTTTTGAGAGAACGGAGAACTTGATTTGAATGAATAATTGATGAAATTTTTGGTAAGGCAGGACTAGCGGTTTCGGAGGTACAAAGAAAAAAATAAAAAAAAAATATATTTGGTGGTCAAAAATGAACACTAGGCGTAAGCACATCAATTTATCAGATATTTGATATTTTTAAAATAATAATTTTTCTGTTACAATTTTGTTAGGTCCCGTACCAAGATTTTAATTTTTTGGGTTTCCGAATAAAATCAAAGTTTTCAAAAATATACAAAGTTTTATATTCCAAATATGAATTTTAAATTTACAATTAAGTTTCAAAATATATATATTTCGAATGCGTTATTCTAATCGAAAGAAATATATCCTCAGATGGATTCATTCACCTCTTGCTACTGTAAACTTTCTCAAGTGCTTTGAGCGATAACATCCTCACTGTATATTTTATGAACGCTAAAATATATAGTGATTATAATTATCTATTTGAAAATGTACAAAACAATTGTTTTAAATCATTGATCAATTTTTATTGATTACTGATTTTTTTCCTCGAATATATAATTCTGGTACAGAAAGTTCCAGCAATTTGCCTTAAGGCACGATGCCATACACCACTAGTTATTTCTTTGAATCATAATTGATTTCCACAATGTGATAGTATTTAACCTGAAAAAAAAATCTTCACTTTATGGAGATAGTGAGTCAAGTGATATTTTCCTATCCGTCGGCCACCGGCGCTAGTTCGATGAGACAACAAGCCGTCGGTGCGTCGTCGGTCTATCCGCGGTACGTACGAAGCGCCTTCCGCCCACTTTCTTTGTTCGCGGCGTCCGTCACAGTTTGCCTTTGATTTTTTCCACGTTCGGCGCGCGTCCATTCATAAACACGGAGCGTGAAAGGGACCCCCCGCGGTTCATTAGAGGGCCCTGATTAGCACGACGCGACTAAAACAACACTCCCCCTTCGGACGCGACGAACGGTTGTCGCCGGCGGATTTTTATTTCGCACGATCGCGGACTGGTAGCAACACGTGATAAGGTTTTTCTTTATTTTGTTTTGTCAAGTTAGCATGGTTTGTTTTAAGTGAGATTCTATTTAAAATTTAATTTTTCTGTGGTGAATCATAAAAACATTATGCTATCTTCTTAGATTATAGTTCATAAAAGCTTCAAAAAAAAAAATTTTTTTTGATTTATTTTTCATAGCAAGCTATACAAAGTACATTCAGCTACAATTGTTACAGTTTATATTATTTGTCTGCGTGAGAAGGATCGCTATCCTGCGATAGCGCCTTCATAGAAGTTATGTTAAATTTTGTAGTAAATCATTGTAGATTCTTTTTTTAAGACGCTTTGGTGGTAAAGACTTGAGCAGATCTGACGCTAAACGTTTGGATGACGACTTAGACGAGCTTTGTATCTGGTGCAGTAAAGATTAATTTCTTCTTCTATAGTTCGAATTCTGAGATCTTGATGATCAGCCAATTGGGAACGTATTTTGGAGCGTTCACGATTTCTTTCAAAATGATTTGCAAATTCATCAACATTTGAGTAAATACCTTGTATTAGTAGATATTAATAAATTATTTCAAAAGTAATATTTGGATAACTGATGAAAGAAAATTTTCACAAATATATTTTAAAAATTTAGTAGTAACCAATCTTCATAGGGATTCATGGTTGGTTAATGATTTGTTGACAACTAATTATGTTGGCAACTAAGATAAGACATTTGTTATCATGCAACTCTATTGTAACATTATTCTGAAATGCATTGTCTATTTCGATCACTGACTGTTTGTCATCTTTCAAGCACCATCATTGACCCTCTTTCTGGTTTTTATTATTGCTTTTTTTTTCAAATTCAAGAGTTTTGTGAAGATCGAACTAAAGTAATCGATAGTGTAAGATCAAGAGGATGTGGCAAAACATCCCAGCCAAGCTCCAATATTTTCTCCGAGTGGCCCAAGATATATGATCAAACAATGGAATAAATCACCGTTTCGATGTGTCAATTCAGGCCGTTATTTTTCAACTGCATTAATTTCGTTAGTTATTTTCAATAGATATTAAATTTGATTATTCAAAAGTTCAAAGTAGAATCCATCTTCAAATCATGACCAGAGCGTTTTTCATATTTTAGTGAAAAATCACCAGGACGAATTTGGCAAACCAATTTGGGCTTGGTCACCATAAACAGCTCACTACTTTTTTATGAGCTTAAGATGCTTTTACTTTTGCAGAAATTAAAAAGCAAAATGTATCTCACTAATTTTCGCCAATCGAAAACTACACAATCGATCAAAAACTCTATTTTACTGATTAATTTTGATCAAATCACAAAAGAATTTTACATTTCAACTACGTCACCAAATCTTAAAATTCAATTGCAACCATTAAGAGTGCAAGCCGCACTTACCTAGTTGCCAACCTAATAATAACCATTATTTATTAAATTCACGAAGTGTATTGTCAACATTTTTTGGGCTCAAAGAATTATAAGCTCATCTTATATTTTGTAGTAAATCAATCAAATCAAATCAATCACCTATGTTTTGGTGTATATTTTTATGTATGTCAACTTCCATGAATATTTACTAATATCTAATAATTGTTTTAATTATTAGATTATTAAAATCTACAATAGACTGCCAAGATTCCACAAATAGTTAATATTTTAATACTCACTGTAAAATAATAAAATTTATGCTTTCTACATTGATTAAAGATTCATAAAAATGTGAATTATATCTCTATAGTTAAAATATTCGCGAATTCGACCATCGATCTGCGCCTTCCTCGCCAGGGTCACCCAACGACACAAATAGCACTCGATTAGCATGTAGTCATTACATCGGCCTTCCGAAAATATTATCATATTGTTTACAACAAAACCTGCTAATTATTAAAACCAAATATGACATCATGTAATTTAATATTTTTATGCGAATGGCGTAGATTGGTATTCAATGTCGTTAAAGCAGAACGCAGTACGAATTGAAATCCATTAGAAATTTTATGATTTCGCAAAAAATTACCGTCACAAACAAAATTATCGTCATGGTGAACACGTGCAAATATGCATGTAAGCCTGCTAATTTTAGAATATTATTTCAATTTAGAATTTTTAATTAGCATTAAAAAAATAAATCAAAAATTAAATGTTAAATATTACTGTAAAAGTTGCATCTAGATACTATTTGATCTAAGTAGAATAGATACACAATAATTATCAAACAAGTAATATTTTAAAGATTCGAGACAACCTAATGTATTCATCTGTGTTAAAAAAAAAACTTTTTAAAAATACATCAAATTATTGGACTGTAATATCTTTAAGTTCATCGAAGAGTTTGTTAAAAAAATGTATAATTGAAAAAATAATTTTGTCTAATATTACATTATAATAAAATCAAAACTATATATTAAATATGTATTTGATCAAATAACCCATGGATTTATTACGTTGCACATTATGGAATATTTTTACGAGATGAATTTACTTTTCTCTTGCAAAAACAAATTTATTTTTTTAAAACCACTTAAGTGAATAAATACATTTTAGTCATGTATTCGTTCAGAAATATACATTATATATGTTATATACGTTACAAGTACACTTATGAAGCGATCCAATATGAAATCGGTCTTACTCGGCTGAATTTTAGCATATATGTTGTATCTTTCCAACCCACGCAATGACTTTGGACCGACATCAATCATGGATATATTGTAAATCTGATTGTAATGCACTCAAAAATATATTATTATTTTTTTTATAGAAAATTCCTTTGCACTAATAATGTATTTATGTTCATAGTAAATGAATTTACAATAGTAGTTGAAATCTGTATCTTCCAATTATATCGTATATTAGCTTTCAATGATATTTACAATATTATAATATAAGAATACAGTATTAATTTTAACCACTTTTGTATTAGAGATTTAAATGCTTTAATATAAATGTTCATGTAAATGTAATATATCAAGTTTATGTGATTTTTTGGTTATTTGACAATTTAGTTAATTTTAATCGTTCTCCACAAAATTGGAGAAAGTATCTTAACTTCTGAATATTCAAAATATATGTAGAAAATCTCTTATAATATATGAAAACTTATATTTGAAAATTCGTAAAACCTTCGCTTCATATTGATCAACTCTATTTTGATATCAGGGAGTCCAAGTAAAATGCCAAAATTTAAGTTGTTTCTTACTCTTTTGCATTATATATTCAAACAAACTATCTATCTTATAATTTGAAAATTATATAAAAATTATTCCTCTGAATGAAAAATTAAGTATTAAACTTATTGTGCGCATTATTATAAATTTGATTTAAACAACAAAACAGCTTACAAATGACTTTCAAACTCAAGCAATCATACAAAATGAATATACATAATTCAATTGCAAATTAAATTAAAATCTGAATTTTATAAGAATTCACATCGTTTCAAGCGTAGTATTATTATTTACAATATTGCAAAAATTCATTGAAGGATTCAGAATGTACCGTCGAGTATACCGTTTGTATGATTTAGTGCTGAAAAAATAACTTAGCTACTGTTTGTTAACACTAACATTCTAATGGGTGACGGCGCACTCACTTGCCCCCTCTTCGCGGGTTAACTTGCACTGTGACCGACCGCGGCGAAGTAGAATGGGTTGACGAGTGGGTTTAGCCCCATCAGTTTTCGTGATAATTATTCATGGCAAAAGAAAAACTCCTAAGAGTATTTTTTGTTATTTTTGATTTCAAAGATTTTTACGTTTTAAAGAAGAAATATCAATACAACAGTAGAATAAAAATTTGCATTACATTTTAAATAGAAGTTGTATTTTCAGAGGCTTCAAATATTTCTTTACCAGAAACATTACCTTTGTTAATATTCAAATACAAGGATACAAAAATATCAACGCATAATTGCGATACCTTAACATTTACCACATTTTGCATATTCTGACCAATCATTATTACGTGCCCATAAATTTTAATTAAAAATGTCTAAAAAAATATTTTTCTTCACACCTATACTAAAAATGATTGCCTATCTGTGGGATCGAGATTAATTATAACATTCTCTGGAAATGATCAACATCACAACATATTACATAACTGAAAAAAAAAAATTCGATTCATATGTTGATGATGCAAAAAACCCAAAGATGTTTGGAAAAGGCAGGTTTGTCTGCTTTTGAGTCTAAAATACCAAATTTTTTCTTCTTAATAATTACAAGTGTCTAAAAATATGATTTTAGATTTTTTTTGATTGATATAAAGAAGTTACAAGATATCAGGCCGATAGCCAGGCAGGTGGTAGTCCTAATAATATTGTTGTTAAGTATCAGATATTTTGAAAAAGGTTAAATTTGAATAGAATCAATCCAGGCAATCTTAAAGACTAATCAAATTTAATTAATCACTTAGAGTTAAAATAAAATGATCTTCTAGTCTAAGCTAATATTAATCCTAGGACGAAGTACCGAGATATAGTATGATAAATGGTCATTTTATAGTAAGAATTATTATTTGATACATGTGGAAATATACAATTTTTTTTCAATGTTTAACATTATATTTAATATTTCTTTACTAAATTTTGGCTTACGTACTGAGCAATACCAACATTTTTATTATAAAATATAAAAGATATATATATTAGAGCAAGAATACATTGCAGAATTATATAATAGCAGAAAATAAAAATAAGCTTTAATTTACTGTCAAATTTTTAATCTTCGAAAGACTGAGTCGTTACGAAAAGAAACATGTGAATGAAAGTTTCAAAACTTATTGAAAATTTCAAATTTCTATTTTGATTATTGTTTTGTATTGATAATAACTTTCTGAATATTGAAAAAACAAACTTTCAAAACTATCTTCAACTGTACAAACCTTCCAAGATATTTTCAACAAAACTAAATCCTCATTTCAAAAATGAATTTAGCTAATTTTATTGTACTGTATTCGTACTAGTAATGAATAATAATTAAATATATGAAATTCTGGAACAAGGTTATTGAATTTATAGATAATCGAATAAGCAGAAATTCAGTGTCAAGGAAACGCTAAGCAAGAACAATTGTCTTTTTTAAACCCCAGCTAGTTTGCATGGAAAGTATTGGACCGAAATCTCAATAGTGACACAGAAGCGACTATAAATAATTTAACATTTCAGTATTAACGTAAAAGATATTATTTGCATTGTTCCCAAAGTCGTGATACCGGTTTTACGACATCGTTTT